>NW_016811676.1:501164-535080 GCF_001698545.2 Rhinopithecus bieti
AAAAAAAAAAAAAAAAAAAAAAAAAAGAATGCCCATTTAAATGTGAATTTCAGATAATTTCTTAGTATGTCTCAAACCGTGCATGCAATATACTTATACTAAAAAGCTACCTGGTGTTTATCTGAAACTCAAAATGAACAGGGCATCCTGGATTTTACCTGGCAAATCTATGCAAAACATTCATAATATGGGGAATGAGAAATTAATACCTTTACCTCTTTCTGGTAGTTCAGGAAGTAGAGAAAAGGCAGCTCTAAGAAGGGGTAGAGGTGAGAGTAAGGAAAACGTAAGGAGAAAATAAGGCCTTCCTTATTTTGGTAGAATTCCATGTGGTCCTTTACAAACTTTAACGTGCATACAAATCACCCAGGGACCTTGTTAATTTAATATGTGGGTTCTGATTGGATAGGGTCGTGGAGTCTGGAATTCTCCATTTATAATCCCTCTCCAGGCAATGCTGATACTGCTGGTTCAAAGTTCGTTTCACTGGTAACATAACTCCAGCCTCCTTTATTCCAGGAATTGCATGGGGTCAAAGGCAAGAAGACCCAGTGCAATGGGTGGAGAAGCAGGTGGAGAAGTGGGGGCCCTGTGAGGGCCAGGGAAGGTCATGTGAGTGTGTGGATCTGTGGCTGAGGGGAAGAAGGAGGCCAGGGATCAATGAATCTTTGCCCTTTTTTCTTTTTTTTCTTTTTTTTTTTAATGGAGTCTTGCCTGTCACCCAGGCTGGAGTGCAGTGGTGCAATCTCGGCTCTCTGCAACCTCCGCCTCCCGGGTTCAAGCAATTCTCCTGCTTCAGGCTCCTGAGTAGCTGAGATTACAGGCATATGCCACCACATCCCACTAATTTTTTTTTTGTATTTTTAGTAGAGACGGGGTTTCACCATGTTGGTCACGCTGGTCTCGAACTCCGGAGCTCAAATGATCCGCCCGCTTCGGCCTCCCAAAGTGCTGGGATTGCAGGCGTGAGCCACCACACCTGGCCTCAATGAAATTTTTCTAACAGTGAAGGTGAAATACAAAGATTTAGTCTCTTCTGAGGTTCCTTCTGATTCTGCACTGTGGGAAATAACCGCTATTGTCATCCATACTAAGACATGAATTCTGAGCAACAACAGTAACAACAAAAAATGTACACATAGCAAAAGCAGCAAACAATTTTAGACATGTGTGCTTCTCATATTATCACTGAGAAACAGAGCCGTACGCTTACTTAAGAATCCAACACAAACGTCTTGCCACATTTGGACAAACAAGTAAAGATGGGGGATAAGTTGCGCAGAATCCATCAAATTGGTGCTCCTAAAAAGTGATTTGAGATTTCAGGACCTGGCCATGGGTTGACCCTTAGAGATGTGTGTGCCTATATACACACCAATACAGGTACTCGCATCACTTTCCAAAAGTTATCTGGAGAAAAGTTGTTCTAGTTCAGGGCGTTTACATAGGCCAAGGATGGTCAACTGAGACTCCAGGGCAAATACATGACATTTTTACCAGTTCCTTGATACCTTTGACTTAAGACAGAAAAAAAGTCATTAGGAAAATGGAAATTATTCTTGTCATTCATAGAAGCCTACAATTCTCCCACCCAAGAAATTCCACTACTCAATTAATTGATTATATGGAATAGGATGTCTCCACTAGTCATCTAGTCAATGTGGACACCGGTCTGGGTTTTAACTTGTGGGGAATTGTTTTTCTTTAACTCAGGGGGCTCTGAAGTACAATGGTTAAGAGTACCAGAGTCAGACTACTTGTGCTGAATTCTTGCTCCAACACTGTCTCCCTGGGTTCCATACTACTCTTCGCCTCAGTTTTTACATCTGTAAAAGGGGATCTATAAAAGTATGTCTGGCTGGGGCAACATAGTGAGACCCCATCTCTATAAACATTTCAAAAATTAGCCAGGCCTGGCACGGTGGTGCATGCCCGTAGTCCCAGCTCCTCAGGAAGCTGGGGTGGGAGGATCACTTGAGCCTGGGAAGTCAAGGCTGCAGTGAGCTGTGATCACACCACTGCACTCCAGCCTGGGTGACAAAGGAAGACCCTATCTCAAAAAAAAAAAAAAAAGTGTGACTGTCACTAGGTTGTTGTGGGGGAAAAAATTAATAAAGTATGTCTAGGAAATACACAGAAGTTCAGTAACATCGCCTGTTAATACCTTGTCACTGTAGTTACTGTTTCTTTGCTACTTTGCATGAAGCTCTGAATTGCTCGATGTTACCCTGAAGCTGGGGACTAGCCATCCTTCTCTGGATTGCCTTCTACCACTCAGCCATTCTAGTAATCAAGCCAAGCCTCTGCTGAGGTCCCAGGACACACAGTTGTACGGGTAAGCCAATGCGGCCAATGAAATGTGTTGTAGATATAGAAAATGAACTATCGGAAACGCTGACTTCAGGAAGTGCAGATACATGGCACAGCTCCAAAGGCAAGAAACCCGCAGCCACCATGAATCTAGTTAAGTCCTCCCTGCTTCTTGTCTTACATTCACAAGTGTTAGGGAAACCGGTGGTAAAAATTTCCTTTCCCATGACTGGTAACCTTCTAAGAAAAGCATTGTGATGATACTAAGTACTTCAGCAAAGGATCAGAGGAGTCAGCTGTGAGCACTGCTCAGATCCCAGTAAGACTTTCAGTGGCCAAGATTAAAGCTGGCTTCCCTCTGCCATGCAGAGCAACCCGGTCTGGCTACAGTACAGCAGGCTGCTGCGGGAACTTGTCAGAGCAAAGAGTAGGCATTCGATGAAGATGAAGACTCGATTAGAGTGGAAGATGGAAGCAGGAGATAACGGATGCATTACATACCATACTCTTTTCAGAACGAAAAAGCAACTAACATGCAATCCTTCAATATAAAGGCAGATTATAAACACTGGCATTTTTTACTTTTATTCGCACTTGGAATTACTTTGGTCGTAACCATTTATGTCTTTGCTCAGCCTGGTCTTAACCGGTTTCTCTGTTCTTCCCTGTAAAACTGAGTCTTTCCACCAAATGACCCTGCATTCACCTTAATTTGATTTTCTGGGTTTTCGTCTTTTAAAAATCATCACATGTCTTATGCCATAGTTGTGATCAGTTCTCCAACATTTGTCTGACTGTGGCTCAAGATTAAAAAACATTTTCTTCTAAGATATGAGATCTCCTAATTCTCCAACACTCACCTATCCTCCACCCACCGGCATTTCTCTCCCTCATCCCACTCCTCCGCCTGCTTCTCCACCCACTGCACTGGGGCTTCTTGCCTTTGACATCATGCGATTCCTGGAATAAAGGAGACTAGAGTTCTGTTACCAGTGAAATGAACTTTACGTTAGAGACATCCAAACTGTGTGGATTTGGTATAAGCTTCTTTCAAAAAGTACTACTCCATTATTGGGAATGTTTATGCCTAAAAAGAAGATTCTGTGTTCTATTGTGTCAGAAGCTTTCAAAGTGCAATTGTTCAATTTGCAAACTGCAATTGGTTAACCAAGCTAAACTTAATTAGTCCAACGATCCTACACATCAAACCCTACTGTTTGATGTATTCTGCGAGATGTCCAAGCCGCCTACAGCTGGCTAAGGGTCACAATGAAAAGGCAGCCAGGCTTAGGTCTGGGAACTGAAATGAGCTGTTCTAAGTGGAGCTTTTCTTCCATTTTCTGAGGCTGCACTGCTCTGACCTTCTCCAAATCAATCCTTTGCGGATTAACATGTAAAGCAGTGTCGAATTAATTTCAGAAAGGGAATATGAGATCAGCCTAGGATCATACAAAACATCTAACTCCTAAATACACTAATGCTTCTAGCCATTCAATGAGAAGCTGTCAATAAAGGGAAAAAAGTCGGGGAGGGGGGCGGCCAGAAGGATTTGAAGGTTGGAGCAATCTATCAGACTAGTTAGCACATTGCCTACTTCTGTGGCATGGCTAATGCATTCCTCTAGAAGTTAATCCTATTTCTAAAGACCCTCCCGCGAGGAGCACATAGGCCGTGATGAATGAGAACTAAAATGCATTAAAATTCTCAACAACTTCACCAAAAGGCACACTATTAGATTCTGAGTGTCTAAAATAAGACGGTTCATTAAAAGTGCAGGTCTTAAAGAACCCGCTTTTGTCCCTACACACTGGGGAGAGAGGGGCCAGTGTGTCACTTGTGACACCTGCAGCCAAAATATTTTTACATTAGGTTGTCCAAGTAATCACATGAGAAACACTGCATGAAACGGCAAGGGAAGGCCTTTTTCACAAGCGGGCTTAAATAGCGTTATTACGCGCCTACGCTGGGGGAGGGTGTGTTTCCCCAGCATTAGCCACACAACAGTGTCATTAAACCCACTTTTAAAAAACAGACATGAAAGAGCACTTAATTTCCCTTGGAGGAGCGGCAGTGTTTGAACACTTCTCCTTTTCTCTCATTGTATTTTGCTTGTACTCAATTAAGAGATAATTTAGCCATTTATCAAGATGGAGTCGGGGCTGAGCATTCATAAAGGCATTTACTGCAGCTATCCTTACAGGCGAAAATCTGAAACTGTCTCCAGAAGACAGTTCACAGTGGTGGGCCTAGTGTTGACTGGAAACTACACCTTGACGAGTTAGTTTTGAGTCCCTGTTAACAGCACAGGGGATGGCTGGATGGCCCTCAAGACTGATTGCGACAAATTATAAAGCAATGTCGATGCTAACGTCTGAAACACCAAGGACGAAACACTTGAGTCCCTACAGAACTGGCAGGAAGCAGCAGCTTAGGAGGCTCCGAAAGACGAACACACAAGGACGGCAGCACACCTAGAAACTGGAGGGAATCCACATCGCGTGTCTGTTAAATGAATGAATTAAAGAGAGAAGTAGAGTCAGATTGCCATCTGGACTCAGACGTTTACAGCAACTCAATGGGTTGAAGTTTTGCCAAAGTTCATCCTCAATGCTAAACATCAGGTCCAGCAGAGGGATTCCCCAGAGGGGTGTGGGCACGGGAGGACGAGAGAGGAGCATGAGAGACATGTGATCCTGCCCACTTTGTTTCCACGCTTCATAAGAAACGCCTGTGCTGCATTTACTCTTTTGTATGAATCGAATATTACACTGAAAAAAATTGGAAAGTAATACTTCTTCTGACCTTTCATTTTCACATCAGCATCTACCACTTCTTTGCAGGGTCATCAATCCTACTATAAACAGTGTTATCAGTCTAAACTCTGCCATATCTGAACATTGTAATAATTATGATACTAACAGGAACATTTATAGAAAGCTTCCGATACAGCATCTGTTTTACACACACTATCTCTAATCCTCACAATCCTTTGGGCAGGTGGCATCTTTGTTTTACAGACAGAACACCTGAGGCTCAGAGAGGGCGAATCAGGTGTTAAAGGCCACACAGCTAGCAGCCACCACTGAGAGGATTAAACTGAGGTCTGCTGGGCTCCCAAATCCGTACTCTTTCCACTTTCCCATAAAGAAACAGTGCAGGGGAAAACATAATACCACGTATCTAAAAGAAAGAAGCATAACGAAGAAGTCGCACATCTGAAAGGTTGCAAGTTCCCTCAAGCTTAAAGTAAAAGCACTCATTAAATGATAGGGTCCAGGATTTTATGAATAAATAAAAAAGAGCCATCCTACCTAAGCCTGATAAAGTGCACTCACAGGGTAGCAAAAATAAGCCAGACTCAAGCCACATCAGGGTCCCACCGAAACCCAGGCTGTGTGATCCATGGAGATGACCACCAACCAGCACTGCTCCCTCAGTGAGAAGGTGGCTCCTCGGCCACCGGGAATGAGGCGAAGGAAGGGGCAGGGCCCAGGGAGCAGTGGCCTGACAGCCCCTTCCCATGGGTTGGGGAGTAGGAGGCAGGTAGTGATGGCAGTGAGGCCCCGCGCCAGCTGCAGTGGAGGAGGCATGGTTGGGGCTGCACCTCCCCGAGCTGGACCAGGATGGGAACAGGTGAGGAGCCATGCCCCCTTCCCGAGTTGAAGAGCCTGGAGCTCACGCTCCAGGCACGGGCTGAGCTGCTCCCAGTGCGTGGCTGCCCAACTGGGACATCCTTGCACTCTCAGGGGCCCCAGGAAGTCCCCCTCCCGCCACAGGCTCAGAAGTGCCTGCTCCTGCTGCAGGGCCTGTCCCTGCTCCTGGCACTGCTCTGATTTCGGAGCAAAGTTGTGGCCAAGCCCGGGCGCCGTCATGACCCAGCCAGATGCGCACATGCTCAGGGTGGGGCTGACATGCCAGCCCCCTCTTGCCTCAGCCCCCACGGGACTTTGGGCACCAACAAGCACAGGCTCCTGGGATGCCAAGGTGGGGCTGAGGGCAGCTGGGCGCACAGGCCTGCACGCGCCCTTCAGCATGAACAGCCTGGGTGCTGTGGGCACCGTGAATGTCAGGTTGATGGCTGCAAGAGGCAGACAGGCTCCTGGGCAGAAAGTGGCACGTCCCTGGTGAAGCTCCATCTTCATGCCAAGGACAGCCTGAAGCATTTCTTGGGTCTGGATAGCTTTTGTCTTTTAGATGACCCCAAAAGCACAGCCTGGCCAACATGGCAAAACCCCGTCTCTACTAAAATACAAAATTAGCCAGGCGTGGTGGCTTGCACCTGTAATCTCAGCTGCTTGGGAGGCTGAGGCAGGAGAATTGCTTGAACCCGGGAGGCAGAGGTTGCAGTGAGCCAAGTTCGCAACACTGTACTCCAGCCTGGGTGATAGAGCAAGACTCTGTCTTGGGGGTAAAAAAGAAAAAAAAAAGCATCAATCTTCTAATCTAATGGATGACACACAGACTTCATAAAGCATATTTATCTGACCTGATGGGTTTTTTAAAATAAATTTTGGAATAATTTTTCATCTACATTGCTTTTAATTATAGTAATCACAGCTCTTTCGTGATGGGCTGAGCACATGTGATGGGCACCAGCACATATACATACGCCCTTTCAAATCAATCTACAGCTTGTTCAGGGATGTATGGAGATAGATGTAGATGTAGTATTGGGATAATTACTATTAATGCTAACTATTAATTTTACCTCTCCTAGTATTTCAAAATATGGTTACGCAAGCCAATTATCCATGCATGGAAAAATTTCCAGAACGGGGAAGAACAAGAATAGAACAAGATCTAGCTAGAGCAGGACAGTGACTTTTAAAGCAAGATAACTAATTTTAAAAACCTACCAATAAATACAGCATTTAATCCAGAGTAGGGTTAAAAGAAATAAAAACAACAAAGAAAAACTTAAATGTATCACTCACTAAAATTACCTGTCATACTGATTAG
Organism: Rhinopithecus bieti; assembly: GCF_001698545.2. Taxonomy (NCBI): domain Eukaryota; kingdom Metazoa; phylum Chordata; class Mammalia; order Primates; family Cercopithecidae; genus Rhinopithecus; species Rhinopithecus bieti. The sequence goes on from NW_016811676.1 coordinate 508,434, forward strand.
GGCATAACCACTCGGGTTTTCTTGACCTGTGAGCCTGGACTTCTTGTGTGTGTTAAAGCACCGCCAAATACAATGACAGCCTTTTTAAACGAATCTAAGACCCTGCTGATGGTAGTATACATCCCAATTTCAGAAGTGTTACAATGTGTATTTTAGAACTGATGAAACAGTAATACATTAAGCTGAACCAAATCAAAACTACATTTCCTACTTATTTGGATAATGATGCACAATGCCTGGAAGAGAATGAGAAACAGGCAAATATTTACTGAATCAATGGATAGTCTAGGAGGTGACAGTCATCTGTTAAATATGGAATTACTCGCAGTTTGCCGACACATCATCTTCTTTCCTCTCTACACTTGCCTGGGACACCCCTCTCTTAGCCTTTCATTATAAGGAACAATCAGTTCAATAATACGAATCTCTCTTCACTATGCATGAAGTGATCATTCCTTGCAAACTAGAAACACGAACTTGTTAACCTCCTTCAAGGATGCAAGAAGACTCAGGAATCCTTCTCAGGAATCCTTCCATGTACTCTGCATTCACAAATATGTGTATGTGTGAACTTAGTCTACAGGGAGACTAACGACAGCCCGTTTATCAGCTTCAAACGTGCAGGGTGTGTGTGTGTGTGTGTGTGTGTGTGTGTGTGTGTGTGTGTGTACACATGAGCTTCAGGGCAAGGCATGTGCTATATAATTTATTTTATAAGTTTACTACCACCAGATGTACAGTGTCAGTATCACCTGTGTAAATTAGACACAACTGGGTTTTGTATTTTGCATTACCTAGATAAGTATTTCTCTGCATTAGAGCTACATAGACCAGGCCTATTTAGCTACTTCCCCCCTCCCATTCTTGGAGGATAAAACCAATTTTTTGTCCTCATAGATTCTCTGAGCATCTAACCCTATAGCACCAAGAGAAACCAAACAGAGCACTGATGCCATGTTTGCCGGAATACCAACAAGGAGAGTGGAGGACAATGAGTAGAATTAGTACAAAAATAGGCCAGGCATGGTGGCTCATGCCTGTAATCTCAGCACTTTGGGAAGCCAAGGCAGGTGGATCACCTGAGGTCAGGAGTTTGAGACTAGCCTGGCCAACATGGTGAAACCCTGTCTCTACTAAAAATACAACAAAAATGGGCCGGGTGTGGTGGCACATGTCTGTAATCCCAGCTACTTGGGAGGCTGAGGCAGGAGAATCACTTGAACCCAGGAGGCAGAGGCTGCAGTGAGCCGACATCGCACCATTGCACTCCAGCCTGGGCAACAAGAGCGAAACTCCGTCTCGAAACAAAACAAACAAACAAACAAACAAAGAATTAGTACCAAAACATCAAATGTCAACAAAAACAACAGCAAAAATTTCAGGGTATCAGAAACTCATTAACAATCTGCTAAACCTGTAAGCTTCCTGGGTAGCACATGTAGAGAGAAACATTCTTTTGATATAACCATGAGAACCATAAATTACTAATGAAAATCCACTAACAAACCATCAAGATGCATCTCAGCGAGCGACTGTGGACTGCTTCACCTCTGCTGTTCCTCACAGGGCTTTCCTGCCACTCTTTAGGATACCTTCTGATGTCATCACCATCAACTCTGACACCATGAGATGGTATCTCACTGTGGTTTTGATTTGCATTTCTCTAATGATCAGTGATGTTGAGCTTTTTTTCATATGTTTGTTGGCTGTATAAATGTCTTCTTTTGAGAATCGTCTTCATGTCCTTTGCCCACTTTTTGATGGGGATGTTTTTTTCTTGTAAATTTGTTTAAGTTCCTTGTAAATTCTGGATATTAGACCTTTGTCAGATGGGTAGATTGTAAAAATGTTCTACTATTCTGTAGGTTGCCTGTTCACTCCAATGATAGTTTTTTTTTGCTGTGCAGAAGCTCTTTAGTTTAATTAGATCCCAGTTGTCAATTTTAGCTTTTGTTGCAATTGCTTTTGGCAATTTCATCATAAAATCTTTCCCCTTGCCTATGTCCTGAATGATATTGCCTAGATTTTCTTCTAGGGTTTTTATGGTTTTGGGTTTTATATTTAAGTCTTTAATCCAGCTTGAGCTAATTTTTGTATAATGTGTAAGGAAGGGGGTCCAGTTTCAGTATTCTGCATGTGGTTAGCCAGCACCATTTATTAAATGAGGAATCCTTTCCCCGTTGCTTTTTTTTTTTTTTTTTGTCAGGTTTGTCGAAGATCAGATGTTTGTAGATGTGTGGTCCTATTTCTGAGGTCACTATTCTGTTCCATTGATCTATTTATCTGTTTTGGTACCAGTACCATGCTGTTTTGGTTAGTATAGCCTTGTAGTATAGTTTGAAGTCAGCTAGCGTGATGTCTCCAGCTTTGTTCTTTTTGCTTAGGATTGACTTGGCTATCTGTGCTCTTTTTTGGTTCCACATGAATTTTAAAGTAGTTTTTTCTAATTCTGTGAAGAATGTCAATGGTAGTTTGATGGGGATAGCATTGAATCAGAATGGCGGTTATTAAAAAGTCAAGAAACAACAGATTCTGGCGAGGCTGTGGAGAAATAGGAATGCTTTTACACTGTTGGTAGGAATGTAAATTAGTTCAACCATTGTGGAAGACAGTGTGGCAATTCCTCAAGGATCTAGAACCAGAAATACCATTTGACCAGCAATACCATTACTGGGTACACACTCAAAGAAATATAAATCATTCTACAATAAAAACACATGCACACGTATGTTTATTGCACCACTATTCACAATCGCAAAGACATGGAGCCAATCCAAATGCCCATTAATGATAGACTGGATAAAGAAAATATGGTACATATACACCATGTAATACTATGCGGCCATAAAAAGGAATGAGTTCATGTCCTTTGCAGGGACATGGATGAAGCTGGACACCATCATCCTCAGCAAACTAACACAGGAACAGAAAACCAACCACCACAAGTTCTCACTCATGAGTGGGAGCTGAACAATGAGAACACATGAACACAGGGAGGGGAACATCACACACTGGGGCCTGTCAGAGAAGGAAAAAGGGGAGGGAGAGCATCAGGACAAACAGCTAATGTACGCAAGGCTTAATACCCAAGTTAATAGGTGCAGCAAACCACCATGACACACATTTACCTAACCTGTATGTTCTGCACATGCACCCCAGAACTTAAAGCAAAAAACAAACGAACAAAACTCTGATGCCATCTCTGGCATCTCAGGCAATCTCTGCTTTTCTAGGTTTTCTTTTGTCCATACACTGCAGAGATTTCCTCCACGGGGGGGACTTCACGAGAGCCAGAACCAACAGGAAAACCTGGGTGAGAGGTACTAACATAATTAACAAACTGAAGAAACACACCAACTTTCCTAACCAGGGAAGAAACACAAAACAATAAAGGAAGTCACATTTCCCTCCTTTTCCCATCCCTGAAGAGATGGCAGCCAAATGGTCACGCTCACATTTTGGTGGTGCAGGAAAGTGCTTTGGCAGTAATGATCGACAGGCAGTCACTGGCATGCTTATGGTCACTGACTTGTGACCTTGTTTCTCGAGTTCCTCCTAAAATTTCCTTTTGAAAGAAAGAAAGACTTTGACATAAAAATGTTCAACGTAGCTTCAGAATCACAAGAATTAGAAATTACCTCAATATCTAACAGCAGGGAGACCACTAAGGAAATTACAGTATGAGGCCAGGTGCAGTGAATCACGCCCTAGAACTCTGGGAAGCTGAGGCAGGAGGACTGCTTGAGGCCAGGAATTTGGAACCAGCCTGGGCAACATAGTGAGAGGTTCTGTCTCTACAAAAACTAAGGACGAAACTCATCCAGGTGTAGCAGGATGTGTCTCTGGTCCTGGCTACTTGGGAGGCTAAGGCGGGAGGATCACTTGAGCCTAGGAGGTCATGGCTGCAGTAAGTCAAGATCACGCCACTGCACTCCAGCCTGGACAACAGAGTGAGACTCTATCTCAATTAAAATAATAATAATTATTATTATTATTGTCTTTCTGTTAATCAATTCTTGAGACTGGTTTGGTTCTGGCTTATGTGTGTGTATGTGTGTGTCTATGTGTGTGTGTGTACATGCAAATATATATATATATATTGTTCTACATGACTAAAAACATACACTTCATTCATCTTCCAAGTAAGTTAGCCTTCTTGTTTCCATTAAAATGCAGGAGGTGGGTCTGGTTCTACCATCCTCGCTCGAAATTTATCCCCAAGTCACTCCCTGGCCCCAGGATTCTGGCAGTGCTAGCGTAAGGGAGAACACTGGTGGCTGATCCTGAATGTCACCTGCAGGCCACATATGCATCTCCACCATCTCCAGACGTTGGCAGCGCCGCAGCATGACTCTGGGGATGCAGCTTCTAGACAGTAAGCAGCAAGTTAGAGACTAGAACAATTTCACTGATAAAAGACGCCTGCTGGAGACATATGACTTCAAACCATGCAAAGGGGACTTGAAAGCTGCCATTCTGCCAACCAATACCTTAGCAGGCAGGGGACACACAGAGTGGGGACAGTAAAGGGAGGGACACTCTCTCCCAACAACCAAGGAACAGACCCACCTGAAAGAGAGAGGGGGTTTCCTCACCGGGTGCAAGGAATTAGAGTAACAGTTTTTTTTTTTTTAATTAGAAACAAATGAAAGAATGCCACCAACTTTACTCTATGAACTATGATTTTAACGTAAGAGTAACAAAGATGGGAAATCTATCAAAATCCTCAATTTTGTATTACACTGCACACTCGTGAAACGGTTCCTGACAAGCCTAGATGAATTTCCGTTCTTTTAAGCCAATATTTGAAATACATAATCACTTTTTACTACTATTGGTTTAACTGCTTTTTCCAACGAATTGAATATTTTAATCTTTCTTTTCCTACCCCTCTCTCAGCCCATTCTTTATTTGTCTCCTGTGCTTTTGAGCATCAGGAGTTGAGATTCCCGGAGAGGGGCAGGACACCAGACAGAAAGAGCTTCGCTGATGACCACATCGTGGCTTTTCTACTTCTCGATCTTTAGGATTTGATGCCTGTTTTTGTTCTTAATTCCTCAATTTTCCATTCCACCGTGTTGCCAGTGGGTTGCTTTTTCCAAATACCCTAATGGCATGTGCCAAACACCAATGTGTTTGTCCCTTCTCAGGTGACAAGCAAATCAGTTCCATCCAAGTTTGTTTCTCATTTAGCATGAAGGTATTCACTAAAATATAATTTGAAAAAACGTATATATATAAAACCATGGGAAAACACATATAACCAAGCCTATGACCCTTACTAAGGCACCAAGAGAGCACCGGCGGCTGCTCTGGGCAGACTTCCCCTAGGAGAGGGGGTTCCAGGGCCACAAAGCTGTCTGGGGGGCTGGTGGGGAAAGATCATTACAGGCACACAGTGACACTGCTTCAGTGAGGGGACAGAGGCAAAAGCAAGCTGGTGCGTGAAAGAGCCAGAAGGGCTGAACCTGAGATGAAAGGGACAGCTGGGTAGAGCACACACAGCGGGCAACACAGGAAGCCACGATCTTCCATGCCTACGGGAAAGATCTTTCAAGACCGAGGAGAGCTTGGCTTTGGGCCAGAGTTCGACGGAAGATCTCTGTGGCGCTTTATAGAGATAACACCTCAGGAAAACGGTGGAGGATGAAAGTGAGGGTTCCAGAGGTAAGAGGCAACAGGAAGGGCCTTTTCTGAGATGGACTTTGGGTCCAGGAGAAGCTGTAAGAGGGAGACTTGATAACTCAATGACACAGAGAGAAATGAGATGGACTGAACAGAGCCAGCCTCGAGTACATGGTATTGACCCACACCCCGTTTATCCTAAGATGAAGCCAAAGCCCTCCTCCTTTAAGAAGCCCCCGCTGGCTGGGCGTGGTGGCTCACGCCTGTAATCCCAGCACTTTGGGAGGCTGAGGGGGCGGATCACGAGGTCAGGAGATCGAGACCGTCCTGGCCAACATGGTGAAACCCCGTCTCTACTAAAAATACAAAAAAAAAAAAAAAAAAAAGAGCCAGGCATGGTGGCAGGTACCTGTAATCCCAGCTACTTAGGAGGGTGAGGCAGGAGAATCACTCAAACCCAGGAGGCGGAGGTTGCAGTGAGCCGAGATCACGCCACTGCACTCCAGCCTGGGCGACAGAGCGAGACTCCATCTCAAAAAAGAAGAAAGAAAAAAAAGCCCCCACTGACCGCCTCAGGTAGAGCAGGAGGAAGGGCACCACAAAGCCTTCCAACTCCTTCCAGAGTGCCGGCCTGTCCTGAAGAGGCTGGCAATGTTAATAGTGGCATCTCCAGACTCCCGACAGGTAAGGCTGAGGAAGCAGCTGACGCAGGTTTGCCAATGAGACATGTTCGCATGAGATTTGGAAGGAGGAAGAGAGGCAGAGATCCTCTACTGCCACTTCTCTTCAGGCCATATCCAGTCCCCAGCGTGGTGGGTGCAGCCAGACCAAGTATCTCAGGGCCTGGCCATGAGCTGCCTGGGTGTTGTGAGCAGGGGCAGCTGCACTGGGGACCTGCTCCCAGATCTCAGCCACAGGGCATGCTCCTGAGGTCAGCAGTTCCAGCAGGGTCCCCAATCCCACCCCTTCCTTAGCAGTGGCCCACTTCCGTGGCTGTTTTCTAGCAGTTGTTCCTGGAGTTAGTCTGGAGTCAGCACCTCCAGCCCTCATACTGATCTCTCAGCGAGATACATGCATCTCCAGAGTTCAGTACTCGGTACACTGATGGCACTCAGAAATTAGTGGAATGAATGGATGAATGAATGAATGGTTATGCCTCACTGGAGCAGGCAGGATGAACCCCCTGGAAGTGTTAAAGAAGGTGCTGAACGAAACTCTGCTTTTCTTGCCTTCATTCTTCCTTTTTTTCCACAAGGGTAAAAAGCAGCTGCATCAAATCCCTTTCTGTTCAGATGTCCTGGAACTGCTACCAGGCCCACCACATATCCCTCGTCATCTTCAACCAGCACGGGGTAAATAGTAACATTCTACTGCACCACATTTTCTAGAATGGCTGTATATATGAAGTTGCAATTCACGCTATGCACTGCTAGTGAACTTTCCACAATGCCATAAATAAAATATGTAATATCATGACTCCCATTTTACAAATGAGGAAGCTTGTCCAAGTTTACACAGTTAACAGCGGAACTGGGACTCCATTCTGCTATACTGCCTCCCAGTAAAAGTTTACATGGTGAATACAGAACTAATATTCAAAAGAGAGAAAGAGGGGAAACAGAGGTGACAAGAGGATCCAGTGTTGGCTTAATAGGTATAAAGATGGTCTGAGTGTGATTATAGGCAAAAGAAATAAAGAAGAGCAGAAAAAAAGGAGTCACATGCATGGATAGCAGGGTGCTGCGAGGATGTCTAATAACGCAGACCCGTGGCGGGGAGGGTCACAGGATAATGGCATGCTTAAGGTGGCCCAATAGACATAGAAGAACAGTGATGCCTCCTGGCAGGCTGGGAAGAATCCATGGGGAGCTTATACTTAACGTCTGTTTTGGGAGTAAAAAAAGGATGAGGAGGGTAAAGTTAAAGAAAAGGACTGAAGGTCATGAGGAGTTCTTCAGTGAGCATACTCAGCTGGTAAGTCAAAAATACTGCTGAGCTGAGGCCGGGCGCGGTGGCTAACATTTGTAATCCCAGCACTTTGGGAGGCCGAGGCGAGTGGATCACCTGAGGTCAGGAGTTCAAGACCAGCCTGGCCAACATGGTGAAATCCCATCTCTACTAAAAACACACACACACAAAATTAGCCCGGCGTGGTGGCAGACACCTGTAATCCCAGCTACTCGGGAGGCTGAGACAGGAGAATCACATGAACCCAGGAGGGAGAGGTTGCAGTGAGCGAAGAATGTGCCACTGCACTCCAGCCTAGGCAAGAAGGTGAGACTCCATCTCAAAAACCAAAAAACAAAAAAAATCACTGCTGAGCTGAAAGAGATGGGCATACAATTCCTACAGCAGAAAGAAACTCAGTTCTCTGGGGACAATATTTTTCACTTACAAATTGAGTGTGCTCATTGAAGAAACCTTGGTGACCTTTAGGGATTTTCTTTAAATTATACCCCCGATCCTTTTGTACTCCCAAATTCAGTGGTGAGTATTTTCTACAGTTGCTTCATGTTCTGAGAGCCAGAAGAAGGATATGTAAGGCTGTCGGGTGTACAGGTTCAGGTCTGATTCAGCGGGTTCAGAAGGAAATGAATAACAGCAGGGAACCAGTATAGCGAATATCACAAGGGAGCTGAGATTTGCTAATAGGCCATAATTTATTTAAAAAATAATTAGTCTCATAACTTTAGAGTTCAGTACTTGGTTCACTGATGGCATTCAGAAGTATGTGGAATGAATGAATGAATGAATGAATGAGTAAATGGTTACACTTCACTGGAGTTGGCAGGATCAACACCCTGGAAACAATAATAAGATGTTGAACAAAACTCTTTTTTTCCTTCATTCTTCCTTTTTTTCCAAAAGACGAATAGCCTATTCAGTAATTCTTCTTTTCCCTCTAACTGCAGTAGATACGTAATACCATATTTTCACTAACAGCAAAAACAATTCACATTAGAAGGGGTTCTTCCATTCACCAGAGTTAATTTTTTAAGTGGATAAGCAATTAAAGATGTCAAGTAGATTAAAATTGATCCCTAGCATAAAAGTTGTGATCAATAAAAAAACAATCTGTAAATTTGATTGCATAAATCCTTTTTACTTAAGTCTACCATAAGCATAATTTTCAGGATCACTACTTTGATCTCACTTACTGGAAAATAAAATGCAATAAAAATATTGCTGCAAAACCTAGTTCAGAAATTAATAAATAAAACATCCATTTGAAAATTTTGGAACCACTCACGGGAGACAAATGCACAATGATTAGACTATGCCACTAACCAAGGGAAATACAGGATTAAAAAGTCCCTTGGGATCTAGCCAAGTTCCTAAACTAGTGGGAAAAATGCTCTCTGACATGCAGCTTGTTTTATTTAACTGGTTCCAACAGCCCCTTACTGGTTTTCATGGTTTGGCAACTTTATACATTGTCTTTGGATTCTTGCTGTTAGGATCTAGCTCACACATCATCCATCTCTCCTCACGCTCAGTTACGCATCTGTTGCCAGTTCTACTGGATTCCTGTGAAACTCCAAATAGCGTACTCAAAGCCCCCTCACTGTTTTACCTAGGAGATGTATGTCTTGCTGCTCAGTTTGTATGAGAAGCACAACCACGCTCGGCTTTTCAGTCCCTTTCTCTTCATCTGCTTCCCCACCCACCTCTGTCACCCTTTACCTTGTCAAATGTAGTAACATTCACACAGTTCAGTAGCAACTGTTATCTTTCATGATTTGTCTCTAGATTCATTCTGAAAGTTGACACATTCCAATTTTGTGTGTCACGATACATAAACATAATTTACAGTATTAACTATACAGATAATACTTATGATAGAATGCATACTATACAGATACTACTATAAATATGAATAGTCATATTAGATATTACTAAATATTAATATACTATACAGATATTTGTAACTATGCAGATATTTATAATAATCCTAGTTTGTTACGATTACATTTCCTTCTCAATGGGTTCATGGTGCCATCCAATGGATGATGTTTCTAGTATCAAAATAAAAAAGACCCTGTCTCCTCCCTCATGTAATTTGCTTTTATTTCAAGACACTAAAAAACCTGAGAGATCTCCCCACTCTATTCCCTTCCCAGAGAAGACTTACTTAAGTTCTAGAGTGAAGTCAGCCCCTCTCCCCGGCCCTCTCCCCCAGAGGGAAGGAGGGGCAGGCACGCAGCTACACTATATGAGCTCACGTCTGATTGTTCAGGAACCCCTCTTCTGTAGTACAACCTGGCTGCACATGCATGGGGTTAGAGGCTGAACTGTGTGCCCCTAAAAATTCAGATGTTGAAGTCCTCACCCTCAGCACCTCAAAATGGAAATGTATTTACAGACAGGGTCTTTCCAGAGGCGATTAAGTCAAAACGAGGTCATTCGGATGGGTCCTAATCCAGTATGACTCGTGTTCTTGTAAGAAGAGGATATTTGAACACAGACACACAGAGAGGGGAGGTGACGTGAACATACAGGGAGACGACGGCCTCTACAAGCCAGAGAGAGGGGTCCGGAACAGAGCCTCCCTCATGGCCTCAGAAGGAGCCAGCCCTGCTGACACTTGATCCTGGACTTCTGGCCTTCAGAACTGGGAGAAATGAATGTTGTTGAAGCCACCCCAGGCTGTGGTACTTTGTCCCAGCAGCCCTAGCAAGATAATACACAGAGTAACATCAGCCTCTTCTCATCCAGTCCTGTGGTAACAGAAGCACTAAAAAGCTCTGCGAGGAATGCGTGGTTTGTTCTTAGACTCAGAGATCTCGTGTTTCTTGTCAGAATATATCTTTCTCTATAGCTGTAGCTACAGATTTAGCAGCAGGGAGATCTGTATCAAAATAACACACAGGGCCTGTAACACACAGGGCTTGTCAATAGACAGGTTTCACTTTAGTAAAAGTGGACACAGGGGCCGTATATGGTGGCTCATGCCTGTAATCTCAGCATTTTGGGAGACTAAGGTGGGTGGATCGCTTGAGCCCAGGAGTTCGAGACCAGCCTGGGCAACATGATGAAACCCGAAACCCTGTCTCTAAAAAAATTTTTAAAAATTAGCAGGGCACGGTGGCACACATCTGTAGTCTCAACAACTCTGGAGGTTGAAGTAGAAGGATGACCTGAGTCCATGGAAGTTGAGGCTGCCGTGAGCCATGATGATGCCACTGTACTCCAGCCTGTGCAACACAGTGAGACCCTTTCTCAAAAAAAAAAAAAAAAAAAAAAAGGTAGACACAGGGGATCTCTACATCCAGGACGAGGAGGCTTTTACTCTGAGGTATCTGCCCCAGTTATTGCCAGAAAGCCATTCCATTTCTTTAAAGGTAGGAATCACCCTAAGGCGGCTTCATCGTTGTCATCCTCCCATCTGCTTTTCATCTCCCCAAATTCGTTTAAATCTTATCTGCTACTAACTGCCTTTACTTCCTCTAATGTTGTAGATGTTTAACTATTAGTTTTGTATAATCTTTTCGGAGGGTTTCAAGAAGGGGAGAAGATAAACTCAACACGTGACCCCATGGCCTTATTCAAGTAGAAGCTCTGATCTATTTTTTTTAACGTTGTTTCCTGATATTAAATCAATTAAGAGATGTAGGGTTCTCCTAACTACAATTAACTCTCTCATATGGCTAAATAAAGGCAAGTTATATGAAACACTTCTTTAAAGCTCTCTTGAAAATGTTTAAGGAAGTGGGAAGAAATGGAAATCTTTGAGGGTAGCCAAAGGGAAGGAAATAAGTTACAAGTCTCAGAATATAGAAGTAAAGTTATTGGGCCAGCACGGTGGCTCACATCTGTAATCTCCGTACTTTGGGAGGCCGAGGTGGCCAGATCACTAGAGGTCAGGAGTTCGAGACCAGCCTGGCCAACATGGTGAAACCCCGTCTCTACTAAAAATACAAAAAACATTAGCCGGGTGTGGTGGCATGCACCTGGAGTCCCAGCTACTCGGGAGGCTGAAGTAGGAGAATCACTTGAACCTGGGAGGTGGAGGTTGCGGTGAGCCAAGATCATGTCACTGCACTTCAGCTTGGGCAACAGAGCAAGACTCCAACTCTAAAAAAATAAATCGATCAAAATAAAGTTACTGTATCACAGCAGCTATGTCATCTGGAAACATAAAAATATTCTCTTTAGGTATGGAGTGGTTTAGGGTTAGGTCTCCTTTACGAGTAGAAGGGAATATATTGAAAACATTTTTGTAAATACAGTTTCCTACATCTTTCAGTTCCAGAACTGGTTCTAAATCACTGACTCTCAGCAATTTCACTAGAAATGCTCCCTAATGACCTGCCCTGAGCTAATAGCATCGAGATCATTGATTAGACACAAGACAAGCAGACCAGGACACAGGGCACAGCTAAGCTTTTACAGCTCAGATTTTCAGCCTTTCCATCACCACGGTGGAAGGGGAAAAAAACTCCTTTCAGTTCCCTGAAGGATGTGTTCTTGCACATAAATTGGCATTTAGGTTCAATTAGATACTGAAGGCCTGGTCCTTTAAGGCCAGCCGGGTGGGTTGCAGCTAGATATGCCTCGGCGCCTCTCCTCTGTCCTATTACTAGGCAAGTGTCCCCTGGCTGTATGTGCTCCAAGTGAAAACCTAACGGAAGGGCAAAAAGGTGGAAGAGATGGCTGATGAGGAGGAAGAGGATGGAAAGGAAAGGAAGACAAAAAGATTCCCCAGACTATGCACATGGCCAGAATCTCACCAGGCAAAATTATACAGCACAGAGAATCTCAATGAAGATTCTAATATAGATCACACAACTCTAAAGCTTTTCTCTTTAACATGAGACTCAGTTAAGGGTTGGAAGGGAGCTGGTGAGAAATAAAACAGTGAAGTACAAGAGGGTTCCAGCTTCCCGACCTCACTCACACTCTAGGCTAGATTAGCACACGCCAGACACAGTTCTGTTCACTTTACAGCCATTGCTCATTTAATACTCACAACAATGACACTCACAGTATCTTCACTTTACAGATAGGGAAAATAAGGCACAGAGAGGTTGTGACTTGCCCAAAGTCACGCAGCTAGTCCGAGGCAAAGCCTCAGCTCTAACATGGGAGGCCATTCCCTAACTCTTTGTTCACTGTTTTCTTTAAAACATGATCTTGGAATTACTTTCTCTCATTTAGCAATACTATGCTAATTCAAGAGTTGGTCAAATGCGTCCTTGAAGGTAGGTACAAAAAAATGCTGTTCCCTCCAAAGGCAGCCCTCGTCGCAGCCTGAACCTTCAAAGGGTTGTAAGGCGCCTCAGATGCACAGCTGCCTTCTCTAGCACCACACTTTTGGTTCCACTGCTTAGATGACTAAGGAGAGTGAAGAGCTTGTTCCTTATTTTTCCAGCTTCCAGAAGGGCAAAGGAAGGGAGTACCATGAGACAGATGCCACAGAGCAACCAAAAATAGAAGACCTTTTTTTTTCTAAGGCAAGGTCTCACTCTGTCACCCAGGTTGGGGTACAATGGCACAATCATAGTCCACGGCAGCCTTGACTTCCCAGGCTCAAGTGATCCTCCCAGCTCAGCTTCCCAAAGTGCTGGGACTACAGGCACCTGCCACCATGCCTGGCTAAATTATTATTTTTTTTAAATTTTAGTAGAGGTGAGGTCTCACTTTGTTGCCCAGGTTGGTTCTTGAACTCCTGGGCTCAAGCAATCCTCCTACCTAGGCTTCCCAAAGTGCTAGGATTGGCCAGGCACAATGGCTCGCACCTGTAATCCCAGTACTTTGGGAGGCCGTGGTGGGTGGATCACTTGAGGTCAGGAGTTCAAGACCAGCCTGGCCAACATGGTGAAGCCCTGCCTCTAATAAAAATACAAAAATTAGCCGGATGTAGTGGCACGCACCTGTAATCCCAGCTACTCGGGAGGCTGAAGCAGGAGAACTGCTTGAACCTGGGAGGTGGAGGTTGCAGTGAGCTGAGATCGTGACACTGCACTCCAGCCTGAGGGAGAGAGTTGGAGACTGTCTCAAAAAAAAAAATTATGTATATATATTTGATTTGGACACTGATTCTATATGGAGATCTTAATATTCAGTAAAGGCAGAATAAGATGTGGAAATACCTCAAATAAACAGAAGAGGATAAGGCATCAGTCAAACCAGGGAGGGATAAATCAGATAAAGTAAAGGAATAAGTTCAAACATAAGCAAGTGGTATAGGAGCCAAAGATTCCCAACCAAAATGACCACTGGAACAATTGCAGTTTGAAAATATTTCCTGCGATCAAAATTAGCTCACGAGCTATGGACGTGAGTTTTGGGAAGGGATGACTCTCTTTTACATAACTGCCCAAATTGAAGAGGATTTGCTAGAATTTAGTACAGTGGACCCATGAATGACACAGGGTGGAACTGCATGGGTCCACTTATACGTGGGTTCTTTTCCAACCAAACGCAGACTGAAAATATAGTACTGGCGGGACGCGAAACCTGCAATGTACAGAGGGCTCCTAGGCGAGGGTTCCACAGGGCTCACTGCCATACTTGAGTATACACGGACTTTGGTGTATGCGAGGGTCCTGGAACCAATCCCCCATAGACGCTGAAGGACAGCTGTATCTATCCCCTGACACACTGCAGCTCTTCATGAATACCGGGAGTCACTACACTCACCTAAGTTCTATACACTGAGGTTATGAGGTTCCAGATTCCAAATGTGGAAGCGAACTTCCTTCTTTTCTCCTTGTGAGTGTGTAGGAGTCTGTGGGAGTGTGCATGAGGGGAGAAAAGGGAATGTCACTGAGCACCAGCACGAGCATGTCCAAATGTAACCAAGATGGACCAAGCACAAAAGTAGTCAAGTGGGTGAGTGACCAAGCGCCAGGGAGGCCAGTCCCAAGAGTGACTGTGCCCAGGGGTGGCCGAGCCTGACAGCATCGGGCTGCTTTCAGTGGTCGCAGATTGAGGCTATGTATGAAGAGACTCTTCCAGCAGACACTTTGTTGTTTTTTGTTTGTTTGTTTCTTGGTTTTGAGACGGAGTCTCGCTCTGTCGCCAGGTTGGAGTGCAGTGGCACGATCTTGGCTCACTGCAACCTCTGCCTCCCAGGTTCAAGCGATTCTCCTGCCTCAGCCTCCTGTGTAGCTGCAACTATAGGCATGTGCCAGCACGCCCAGCTAATTTTTGTATTTTTAGTAGAGATGAGGTTTCACCATGTTGGCCAGGATGGTCTCAATCTCTTGGACCTTGTTATCTGCCCGCCTTGGCCTCCCAAAGTGCTGGGATTTCAGGCGTGAGCCGTCGCGCCTGGCCCCCAGCAGACACATCTAAGACATCCTATTCCGAGTCCAAAATACATTTTAGGCTGAAAGACAAGAACAACTTCTTTGGAGAAGCAATGACCAGCAGTGGGTGGTGTCAGGAGTCAGGCTAAGCACTCTGACACCTGTTAGAAGCCTTCTCGAGAACACGCCTATCCTCCTAGATTCCCAGGTGAGGGTCTTCAGCCTGATCTCACCCATTCCCCAATGTGCTGGCTGGACAAAAGCCACAGGCTATGGGAAGAGCCATTTCCAGCAGAGCAGGCAACTGCTTCCAAGATTTAAAGTAAATGGGAGATTCCAAGATGTCTGATTCAGAGAATCAGTAAAGTCACTGATGGTTTCGTCTTTCCTAAATACAGTCACAAAGATTTTAATTTCACATTATGTCAAGAGTTTTACGGAGCCAAGGATCTTTCCAGTACTGAATATGCCTATACAAACCCCACAGAAATCAGGCGGCAAAAGCAATAATCATAACTATCACCTGTTGGGTCAAAAACTTGATTAAAGCCAAATGACAACTAAAATGTATTTTATTAGCAGTAAGATTAAATCCAGAGCATATGTCAAAGCTGGAATATGAAGTCATAATTTCTCTAGATCACAGGTGGAAGCAGTAATTTTATCACTCTGTTCTTCCCTAGCCTGTAAATCCAAATATAGTTCAGACAGCAGCTCTGGACCACGGGGTAGTATCCTACTCACTGTGAGACCCTGCAGAGGAGCTCCGCTCTCACTGGCCCAGGCAGGCCACACCCAGGCTCCCTGCTCTCCCGAGTTTATGGCCCTGGGAACCTCTCCCAATCCAAGGCAGAATCAGCTGTCACAGGAGTAAGATGCTGCCACACACCCTGGATCAGTTGTCCCCAGTAGGCATGCCATGGAATGGTCTAATTAGCTGCCATGAAGATGTCATGTTTCGTGAGCGATGAGGAGGACCTAGACAATTTTAGACATGAGAACATTCCTTCGGGCATGTCAGAGGTAGTGCTCTCTTTCTGTGGGCCCTTGTGTGTGTTCTTAATACAAAGACCTGATTCCCATTTTTCAAATCAAACCAGGAGTCCCCTGGTTTAGAGTGGCCCTCTACACCCCACCACCACCCTGCCCACAACTAACACATCACCTTACCCAAGAATGTCATGCAAATCTGCTCATGGTCTCTCCCTACTCCTATCCCCAGTGCCACATCTGAACCTTCCTTCTTATTACGGTTTGCTTATATTAGTGGCAGAGTCTCCACAAAAGTCCCCTGACGCAATCTCCTAGTCACTGTGGCAAAACTAGTCTGGAACATGGCCCCACTTACACGGCTCCATACTGGGAAGGGTTGATGTCCCTCCACAGTCACCTCTCCCATTGCATGACAAGAGCAAGAGCTACACTTACCCTGGGGCTGCAACAGGATGATTATTTGCTTACCAGGACAGTGAAAATCCTGATGTAATTTTTTTTAAGGTGGTAAGTGTTAAGGCATGATCTAAGCTTCTTTCTCATGTAATCAGAACTGAACCACAATTGCCTGTTGAATGATGATAAACATAAAAACTGCATGATGGCCAGGCACGGTGGCTCACACCTGTAATCCAGCACTTTGGGAGGCCGAGGCAGGTGGATCACCTGAGGTCAGGAGTTCAAGACCAGCCTGGCCGACATGGTGAAACCCCATGTCTACAAAATACAAAATTAGCCAGGCGTTGTGGCATGTGCCTGTAATCCCAGCTACTCTGGAGGCTGAGGCAGAAGAATCGCATGAACCTGGGAGGTGGAGGTTGCAGTGAGCCAAGATTGTGCCACTGCACTCCAGCTTGGTGACAGAGTGAGACTCTGTCTCAAAAAACAAAACAAACAAACAAAAAACTGCATGGCATTTGACGTTCTTGGCATTGGGACGTGACCTGCTTATTGTTCAGAAAGCTATTTATAAAAGTTTTGTGAAAACCTGAAGCATTATACAAACTATATGCTATACTGTAAAGTTTTTATAATATGGAGATCCTTTTAAATAGAAACTTCTACTAATAGGCAACTCAAAATCCCCAACTACATATCATCTTTCAACTTTAGACATTTGAAAATACAGCACACAAAAAACTTCATTTTGGCTATGTCCACGGCAAGTAGGAAAAAGTCCAAACAGAATGAAAGGGTCTGAATTATAAATCCTTGTGAAAATACTATTAATCAAGAGGGAATTGATGTTAACTTATCTAGTGGGTGCTATTATCATAACTCTTTAATATCAAACTCACAAAATTAGCAGCAGAAATAAAATAATACTTTTAAAAAAAGATTATTTTCTCAGTAAGGTTGGCCCATAGAAGAATACGCATTAGTAAGATGCACAGCAGTCAAACATGAAGAAATGAGTGACAATTTTTAGGGAAATTTGCAAGTTGGCTGCAATCATGAACACCGTATCAAGCCAAGTAATGAAAGCCACTTTTGCCTGGGTGGGCTGCGTCCAGCCTGGCCCCTGTTGATACCCTGATGCATTCTGCAGCTAATCAAGTTCTTATGGGGGAGAGGGGAAGATATGGCAACAAAATACACACTGAAAACAAAATAAACATGTTTCCTGTAGCCAATATCTGAATAATCCTTAGGTAATGACCATTTACACACTTGATAGTTTCCCAAGTTTTTCTTTTCTCTTTCTTAAGTAAAATGGAAACCGAGGACAATTTTAAAGCCAGAGAATATTTAGAAACTATTTTTTAGGTCATTTCATCCCATTTTTGGTTGACTAGTGTAACCTAGGCAGCAATTGGATTTCAAAGCAGCAGAGGAAGACATTCCGAGCCCACTCCGAGCCCAGCGCTGGGATGCAGCCTCCACCCTCCCAGGAATCTTGTCACTTACATTCCCTTGCCCTCTTGCCCTTCTGCCGTTCCTGCCACCAGGTAGCTGGTCAGAATGGGAGTTTTCTTTCTTTCTGCAGTGGGTTGAATGATCACACACACACACATACACACACACACCCACAGCCAAGTCCTAGTACCCACACTCTGTGAATGTTTACTTACTTGGAAAAAGGGTCTTTGCAGAAAGAATAGAATTAAGTTACAATCTTAGCCAGGTGTGGAGGTTCATGCCTGCAATCCCAGCACTTTGGGAGGCTGAGGCAGGCAGATCATGAGGTCAGGAGATAGAGACCATCCTGGAAACCCTGTCTCTACTAAAAATACAAAAGTTAGCCGGGCGTGGTGGCAGGCTCCTGTAGTCCCAGCTACTCGGGAGGCTGAGGCAGGAGAATGGCATGAACCCGGGAGGCAGAGCTTGCAGTGAGCCGAGATCACGCCACTGCACTCCAGCGTGTGTGACAGAGCAAGACTCTGTCTCAAAAAAAAAAAGAGAGAGAGAGAGACAGAAAAGGAGAAGAGACACACACAGAGGGGGTCACATGAAGATGGAGGCAGAGACTGCAGTGACGCAGCCACAAGCCAAGGAACGCCTGAAGCCACGAGAAGCTGGATGGGGCAAGGAACAGGGCCTCCCGTGGAGCTTCCGGAGGAAGTGTGGCCCTGCCGACACCTTGATTTCAGACTTGTGGCCTCCAGAACTGAGAGAGAATTATTTTCAGCTGTTTTAAGCTGCCGGTTTGCAGGAATTTGTTACAGCAGCACCAAGAAACGTACATTCCAGATACACAGATATATTATTCTCATTTTTGGAGCAGCAAAGGAACATCACTTAAACAGTTAACAGGGACCAACCTCCCATCTTTAGAGCAATCTAAGCATTTGTTCTCTACAATTAGATTAAATGGGATTAAACACAGGCACTGCTTCACATATGAAATTGCTGTGTAAATACACACGGCTGAAATATACGAGAGGTCAATGGACAGCATTAGCATGTCCACTTCATGAAAAAATGAGACACTTCTCCGCGTTGCTTTAGTGGATACTGGATCCAGTCCAACGTGAATGGCTCACTTTCAGAAATGAATCTGAAGCTGCTGACCATCTTCTTTGGAGTCACATGCTAGGAGGTAGCCTGGGAAGACGCCTGACTCTGAAATCTCTCACACACGTTGTAACCACTCGCTATTTTTGCAAGAACTTGCTTTTCTTTCTAGATATAAATGCAAGCACGCTTTGCTCACTGATGGAGTGTAATTCTTGAAAGGAGGGAGAGGGGAGAGGTGGCAGCCCAGGGAAGAAAGGACTGAGGGAGAGCAGATAGCAGCAGATGACCTGAGCGGGGACCAGATGTACGCCAGGAGACAGGAGAACTTCAAAGCCAACACACAAAATACGGGCAAAGGAAATTAACGGGCACATCACAGAAGACATCCAAACAGTCAAAACATTCTTAAGAAGATGGTCCAGCTCACTGGCAATATCCTACACACATGTTTCTGAAAATTCCAAAATGTCTTAAGACAGAAGAAGAACCTTCAAATCCAAATATGGATCCCTAAGGTCATTTTTCAACCCAACTACATTAACACAAGCAAAACTCCAGAGAGCCACACGATGCTCCAGAGAGCCACACGATGCTGTCACTTAAATGACAAATTCTAACGTTAACATTTATTTCACTGGATGCCAAGACGACATAATAACAAAAGTGTTATGTAGCTTATAAACGGCCTACTTGTAACTTATTAGCACAATTTTGGAAGTGCGTTCCAAGGAGCAAGAAAAACTTCAAAACATAAACAAACTAATCTTCACTAAGGCTCCATTACTCACAATAAAGGTTAAGGATGTACCTTAAAAAGCTCATAAACAGAAAAAGCACGTGTGGATTTCTTTGAGAAGCTTGTAACATCTTGGGAGTTTACTTATCCTAGTAGAAGCTTTATTGCTAATTTTTACACAATCATAGAACTATATGAAATAGCCATGTTGCCTAACATTTATACTTGATTTTAATTACTATTCCCAAATATAAAATAACCTATCATTAGAAAAGGTAGGTGAATATTTTTTTAAAAGTTTTTTTAAAATAATAATTCAGTCTACCTTTAGTGTTGAAGTACTGCCTTCATAACTATTGATGGGGACTCCAAAATACCCTCTATGGAAAATATTCAGGTATATCTAAAAAAAAAGCCATCTGAAGGAATTTTATTTTATTTATTTTATTTTTTTTTATTTTTTATTTTTTGAGACGGAGTCCGGCTGTTTCGCCCAGGGGTGGAGTGGCAGTGCCGATGAGGTCTCAGCTCACTTCTTACAAGTCTATACATCTGCCTCCCACTCGCGTTTACTCCTCTTATTCTCTCTCCACTCCACAAGTAGCTGAGATTACAGGTGCCCGCCACCACATCAGGCTAATTTTTGTATTTTTAGTAGCGAAGGGGTTCACCATGTTGGCCAGGCCAGTCTCAAACTCCTGACCTCATGATCCGCCCGTCTCGGCCTCCCAAAGTGCTGGGATTACAGGCTTGAGCCACCGCGCCCGGCCAGGAATTTTATATTAATGGTTTCCTTTCAAATATTTTTGGACCTCTGACAGTGAAATCATGAGCCACAAAAATAATAAATGTCTCCCATATTTTAAAACTAAGTAGTGACATCTCATCATTATAAAGATTACAAAGAAATCTTCCTACATGATGAGACCAAATTAAATGTTGCTTTTATTTTATTTTAATTAATTTTGTTTTGAGATAAGAGTTTTTTGCTCTTGTCACCCAGGTTGGAGTGCAATGGCGTGATCTCAGCTCACTTCAACCTGTGCCTCCTGGGTTCAAGAGATTCTGCTGCCTCAGCCTCCCTAATAGCTGGGATTATAGGCGCCCACCACCACACCTGGCTAATATTTATATTTATATTATATATACAGGCCACAATATTTTAGATTAAATTTGTAATCTTCAGTGGAAGAAAACTCCATGAGGATTTTTGTTTTTTCACAGAGGAGTGGGACAACAATACAAAAATGAAACTGTTTGGGGTGGGTATTTTACAATATATAAATTATACCTCAATTAAAAAATTAAAATGACCTGGCCAGGCACAGTGGCTCATGCCTGTAATCCCAGCACTTTGGGAGGCCGAGGCGGGTGGATCACGAGGTCAGGAGATCGAGACCATCCTGGCTAACACAGTGAAACCCCATCTCTACTAAAAATACAAAAAATTAACCCGGTGTGGTGCAGGCGCCTGTAGTCCCAGCTGCTTGGGAGGCTGAGGCAGGAGAATGGCGTGAACCCGGGAGGCGGAGCTTGCAGTGAGCGGAGATCCGACCACTGCACTCCAGCCTGGGCGACAGAGTGAGACTGTCTCAAAAAAAAAAAAAAAAAATTAAAATGACCTTAAATTTTAAAACGACAGGGACTTAGGTACCAAAAAACCTTTTGGAAGCATTTAGTTCTTTTCCATCGTACAGCCATAAATTAAAGGTATTTCTTAATTTGCTAAAAAATATTTCAACTGAATTGGCTTATATTTAAGTTTTAATGGGTCAAATATGTTAACCAAGGATATTCTTTTGGCTTTTCGGGGAATTTGTCTGTCTTCAAACAAAACAAAACTAAACCACTGTCCGAATAGTAGGAACAATTTACAATGTGTGTGAAGATCTAGAGTTCACGAAATGTGATAATAAATAGCCCAAACCACGAGCACATTATTTATTATTACTGCTGTAAGAGTAAAATGCTATGGTCACGTGAGGGCTGTGTAAAGGATAGGATGATGGCCTCCGCCATGTGATCTAGAAGCCACATAATGCAACTTTTGTGGAAGGTAAGAGGATTCAATCTGTGTGTGAAGATGGCAAGGGCTAGGGTTGCACAACGTGGTGGCTAACAGCACAGGAGTCAAAGTCCTAGGCTGGGAAACAGCTTCTGTCCTTAGTAGCATCAGACCTTAGACAAAACTATCATCTTCAGTCGCAGGCTTCTCATCTGTAAAATGGGGATAATGCAACTTACGATTCTTGTGAACTAATCTGTGTGAAAGCAGCAGGCAAATCAGCCTGGCTTCACAGGCAACTAAGACGTGAGCTATGTTCCTCAACTGGCTTGGCTCTGTTCTGCAGCCACAGGGTAGGCCTGGCATCCCAGAAATGCTTGTCATTGATAACAAGGGGACATCAAGTCGGAGAATTCGAATGTCACTCCTGAAAGTCTAATGACCCTCAGCTGTCATCCACAGCTCATTGGAAAACTGTTTGGTAGGACCCACTAAGGCTGACATATGCATACCTCACAACCCAGCAATTCTACTCCTGGGTATACACTCAACAAAATGCTTACATATGTTCACCAAAAGAATCAGATGGTTCATAACAGCATAATTCATAGTAGCCCCAAACCAGAAACAACCCAAATGCCCATTCATAGTAGAAGATAAACAAACTGTGGGATACTCACCCAAAGAAGTATTTTACGGCAATGAGAATGAAAAAACTATAGCAACACAGATGACAAAACAGAACGCAAGAGGCCATGGTGTATGTTTCCATCTGTATGAAATATAAAACCAGGCAAAACGAAGATAGTGTCAGAAATCAGGACAGTATCCCTCAAAGGGGGGATGCAGATGGGAAGGGACCTGAAGGTGCCTCTGACCTCTGGAACCCCGTTTCTTGATCTGGCTACATGTGAGGGAGTTTACACTGTAAAATTCAAATGCTGCACCCTCAGGATGTGTACACTCTTCTGGATGCATATTATACTTCACTAAAACTTCTAAGAAACTCTCTGGTCAAGCACAGTGGCTCATCCCTGTAATCCCAGCACTTCGCGAGGCCAAGGGCAGATCACATGAGGCCAGGAGTTCAAGACCAGCCTGGCCAACCATGTGAAACCTCATTTCTACTAAAAATACAAAAGAAATTAGCCGGGTGTGGTGACACACACCTGTAATGCCAGCTACTTGGGAGGCTGAGGCACAAGAATTGCTTGAATCCGGGAGGTGGAGGTTGCAGTAAGCCAAGATGGTGCCACTACACTCTACCCTGGGCAACAGAGCAAGACTCAGTCTCAAAAACAACAACAACAACAACAACAACAAAACCTATCTTTATTATTGATAAAACCATTCAAGGTCACAAACCCAGAGCAGCCCATACCACCCTACTCTGAAGCCCTGAATTCTGCAGACCTGCGTCAGCCTAACCAGCAGGGTGGGGGGCCCCAGGCCAGGGAGCAACATCCTCTCTCACCAATGATCTCCTTCCATTTCTAAGCCTGGCATCTCTCTGTTGCTTAGAACATGTCTGAAACTGAGCAGTTCTTCCTACCATGTCTTATCTTCTAGACTTTCGTGGCCATCTGTATGGAAGGAATCTTCAGGTAAAAGACACGCCTCAGGATACTGAGCTGAAATGATACCCAACTTCTTTTAATGAAACGTATCTTGCCCCAGGCAAGTCATTTAAAAGAAGTATCTGTTAAGATACTGGCCAGAATGGTGGCTCACACCTGTAATCCTAACACTTTGGAAGGCCAGTGTAAGAGGATAGCTTGAGTCCAGGAGTTCAAGACCAGCCTGGGAAACATGGCAAGACCCTGTCTCCACAAAAAAATAAAAAATTAGCCAGGTGTGGTGGCATGTCCCTGCAGTCCCACTACTCGAGAGGCTGAGGTAGGGGGATCATATGAGCCCGGGAAGGCGAGACTCCCGTGAGCTATGATCATGCCACTGCACTCCAGCCTGGGTGACAGAGGGAGATCCTGTCCTCCCCACCCCTCCAACCCCCAAAAAATACACAAAGAAAGAAAGAAAAAGAAATATCCATTGAGATATTAAAGATACATCTTTTAAGAAACTATGAAAGAATATTTTGTACAAAACTTAAATGAACACTAGTAATGCATAGAATTTTCTAATTAGGCACACATCATATCCCATCAATCTTAGTGAAGTCAAAGTTACCAGTGTGTGCAAAGTTATTTAAAAATATAGAGCATGTGGGAAAACTAAGGTTTCTGAAATTCTGTACATTCACTTCTAAAATGTCAAAATAGGCTGGGTGCAGTGGCTCATGCCTGTAATCCCAACACTTAGGGAGGTCAAGAGGTAGGAGGCCTGCTTCAAGCCCAGGAGTTCAAGACCAGCCTGGGCAACAAAGAGAGACCCCATCACTATGAAATATTCTAAAAAATTACCTGGGTATGGTGACATGCACCTGTAGTACCAGCTCTTGGGAAGGCTGAGGCAGGAGGATCACTAGAGCCCAGGAGATTGAGGCTGCAGTGAGCCATGATCATACTGCTGCACTCTAGCCTGTGTGACAGAGCAAGACCCTGTCTCTAAAAGAGAAAATAAAATGTCAAAATAACTATTTGTTTGGATCACTATGCATGAGAAATAGTTTCTTCTTAAACACATCCTCATATAAGAATATTTCAGTCAATAATGCTCCCTCTCCCTAGTGCAGCAAGCAGAATGTTTAGGGCACTGAAACTGTAAAATACTGTAACGGTGGATACATATCACTATACATTTGGTAAAACCCATAGAACTCTGCAACACGAAGAATGAGCCGTCATGGAACTGATGGACTTCAGTAACAATTCAGTAACAATTTATGAATAGAAGCTTATCAATTGTAATAAATGTACCACACTAATGAAAGATGTTAGTAATAGGGGAAAACGGAGGGGGATTCGGCAGGGGAGACAGAAGGACAGGGAGGGAGTATATGGGAACTCTATATTCTGTTCAATTTTTCTGTTAACCTTAAACTGCTCTAAGAAGTGGTCTATTGATTAAAATATAAATAAATAAATAATGCTTCCTCCCGCCTTCTAAGATGTCCACATTTTACCTTCGATCATTTTTGCTGGAAACACCTAGTTTAGAACACACGGGCCACAGGAAAGAACAAAAGCTTTCACGTATTTTCAGGGCTTTGTGCTTGTATGTGTGAACATCTTTGTCACTCATGATCAGTGAATTATACAGACGTGATTTTAACAATTCAGCATGGAGAACGACTATCTTTTTTTTTTTTTTTTTAACTTGGCTGGATACTGTCCTGTGCAAGAAAATATATTGCAAAATGTATTCATATAAAAGCAAGAATAAGGGTCGACTTTAATACCGTGGGGAGAAATCCGATCAATTGGGTCCATAAGGAAAGATGTATGCATTTGGTGCTCCCTAATTACAACTGCTTTGGTGGGCAGCAGCACTGGTGAAACAGATGTTGGAGACCTATTAAAGAAGGGGTTTCAACATCTGCTTACAATTTTAAGGCAATTGTAAATACAGCAGAGAAGGTCAATTGGGCCAATTAAGGCCAATGTGCAAATCCACCACTGCGGGTTTCTTTTCAAGCTTACATGGACTTGATTTTTTATGCTTCCATTTTCTACAACCACAATTTTTTTTAAACCCAGGAAATGGGTTTAATAACTTTTGTCCATTTTGATTGTTATTCTTTTTAAATGGAAGAAAACTTTCTGTTCAAAGAAGTCACTGCACACCTTCTGCCTCCCGATGACTCATTTTCCTTCCTTCCCTCCCCTCCCATGCTCACAGCCAGCCACTCGGCCCCAGTCAAAGCAGGTACGTGTTACCAGGGAGGTGAGGAATCCCGAATACTGGGCTTCCTTTCTAAGCCAGAATGAACACGGGCAAGTGTCACCTTCAGAAACTTCCGTGCCATGACACACAACAGTGCTCCCAGCTGTATGGACAGGACTGCTGGGAGCATTTGCTACTTCTCTACCCTAGGCACCTTCACGAGCCTTTATTAGAAAATCATGAAGTTTCATGAACCGTAAATACAATGGCAAACTGTACTATCCCTCATCTAAGTAGGTAAAACTGAAATTATCTCATGGTATGCAAGGCTCATTCATGTCAGAGACAGTAACAGGGACACGCTCCCAGTTGATTCCAGGCCAGAGATACAAAGTCTGAGACCCACTTGCTGCTCAACAATTGGCCCCCAGGGGTGGAGCGGGACTCAGAGACTGAGTGTCGGCAAAGAGGCAGAGCTGTCCAGCTCAACGTTACTAGGTCATTTCTCTTAAAGCTAAACGTGTAATCGTTATTTGTGCTAAGTAGGTATAAAAAGTCCAAGTATCACAGGTATCAGAATGGCCTCCTTTGGGAGAGTAAGAAATAAGCCTGGCCTATCTTCTTTCCTAGGAGTTCTAAGTGATGGCCACCGGAGTATATTTTGCCACCTTTTCTTGGTGGCCCAGACCACTCAACTGTTCTCTTTATATAAAGAAAAAACCAAGGTTGGGCAAACCTAGATTCAAATTCTGCACTTCTGAGCTGAGTGACCTCGAAGCCTCTGTTTCCTCATCTATAAAATGGGAATATTGCCATTTCTAGAGCTCTAAAAGTTGATACAAAGTAGGTGCTCAATAAATGCTGAGTTCCTAAAGGTGATACACAGTAAGTACTCCGTAAATGTTGGTTTCCTAAAAGTGATACATAGTAGACACTCCATAAATTTAGCTTCCTAAAGTTGATGTGTGGTAGGCACTCAGTAAATGCTGGCTTTGTAAAGTTGATACACAGTAGGCACATAATAAATGTTGTTTCCTAAAGGGGATACACAGTAGACACTCAATAAACATTAGTTTCCTAAAGCTGATTCCTAGCGGCAGTCAACAAATGTTGGTTTCCTAAAGAAAATACACAGTAGGCACTCAATAAATGTTGATTTCCTAAAATTTCTATACATTAGGCACTCAATAAATGTTGAGTTCCTCTGTCCTCTTTCTGAGACCTTTGGGACCTCCACCAAGACACTTCCAAGGGGCCTAGACCGGTGTTTCCAACCGGGGGGGGGGGGGGGGG
>NW_016811676.1:539123-543915 GCF_001698545.2 Rhinopithecus bieti
TCTATTTGTTTATTTTCAGGGGAGGTATATCCAGTTTTGTGCTACTGTTGATATTGTTGTTGTTATTATTTGCTTTGTTTTTGGTGAAACAGAAAGTAGATAATGAAACTACAAAAAAGTTCTAAAAGAAGAATCCTTGAGGCAGCAGAATGGGAAGAAATAGTATTCAGAACAAAGAAAATTCTGAAGGAAAGTCAATATACCGCACAGAAATCTAGGTTGAGAAAGAACTGTTTTTCCCTTACATCCCCTTTTTACTTTTCAACCTTGAGGCTCAGCTCACTCAGGTCTGAGCAAGAATAAAGAGTCCTGCTTGTCTAAACAACTGCTAAATCTGAAGGCAAACAGCTCAACTCCATGTGGTTCTTCAGCAACATTCCTGTCAACAAACCCCATCTTTGCTCGATTGGTCCAACAATGCCAGATTTAGAGCCATCCGCTCATCCTTCTTCCAGGATGCAAGGGGATTTTCAAAAGGCCATTCCAGGAACAGCTCTCGCAATTTTTGTAGCCTTTTCAAAAACACAAAAATCTAATTCATCTGCTGCACTGCTTCAGCTACTCAGCTTACACTGATTTTAAAATCTCCCCTTTTGTAAATAGAGATGTTGGGAACGCCACCACTGCCACCATATAAAATGATGGTATCTTTCTCTTTTGTAATCAAATTACCATCATTTATTATAAAGCTTCAGACAGAAACCTGAGGGATGGGCAAGATGACCTTGGCTTCAGAAGAGAGAGATGGCATTTCTGACACTGAAATAAAAGCTTGGAGGGCATAAATACTTTTTAAAAAATCAAGTATTTAGCACAGGATTTGGTATAAACACTGATAAATAAGAGCCAGCAGTCGCAGCAGCACGCTGGAATCAGCGTCATCTGAGTTCTAACACAGACTCGTTTCTATGAATCATTGAAAAGGAATTTCATGGTGCCAGCAGCATCAGCACAGAAAGTCAGAATAAGCACTTAGACAGTAATACCAGCATCTTCTTTACTATCCTACAATGGAGTCAGTTTGCTGGATTTTATATAAGCTAAGCAATGGATATCCAAAGTACCGTCAATTTAAAAAAGTTTTCCAAAGTTAATTTTTATTTAAAATTGCATATGATAAACTGTAAAACCAAAATAACATTTGGGTCAAAACTCCAAAGAGTTGGAGTATCACTAAGCTAGAAAGAGAAAACCAGCAGAAAGAGGATTCTCTTGCTGATATGCCAAAAACGTGACTCTATTTCTTTCAACAGGGTTTATTGTTTTCTTCCTGTTTTACAATGGCAATACATACAAGAATTTTTTTTTTAATTCAGAAAATTGCAGAGACAAGGGGAAATTTCTCCCCTAATTCTATTCCCCAAAGAGAACTGCCTTTCATGTGTTCTGGCAAAATTCTCTCATCTTCTTTCAATGCATGCACAAACCTTTTATTTATTTACTTTTCGAAAACAAAATTGGGTCATACAGTAGGTATTGTTTTTTGATCTGCTTTTCTAATTTTTAAATGCTGTGCAATAGTTAAGCAAATGGATATACAATTAACCTCCCATTATTAAACACCAAGAACAGCTTCTATTTTTCTGTATTATAAATAGAAAAGCAACGAACATCCACACAAATAAAACTTGGCGTCACTTCATCTACTTGGGTTAAATTCCTGCAAACTGAATTGTTGGGTCAAAATACATGCACATTTTAAGGTAGGTGATGTACAAGACACTCCAGAAAGGTTGTGCTAATTCTGCACAATGTATGAGAGTGCGCTTTTCTCCATAACGTTGCCCATATAATTTTTTTTTTTTTTTTTTTTTTTTTGGAAACAGAGTCTCGCTCTGTCACCCAGGCTGAAGTGCAGTGGCATAATATTGGCTCACCGCAACCTCTGCCTCCCGAGTTCAAGCAATTCTCCTGCCTCAGCCTCCCCAGTAGCTGGGATTACAGGCGCCGGCCACCATGCTCAGCTGATTTTGGTATTTTTAGTAGAGAGGGGATTTTACCACGTTGGCCAGGCTGATCTTGAACTCCTGACCTCAAACGATCTGCCTGCCTCAGCCTCCCAAAGTGCTGGGATTACAGGCGTGAGCCACCGCGCCCGGCCCATAATTTTTTAATCTTCACTAATTTAGCATGTAAAAACTTATGTAGCATTTCCATTTTATTAGTAAAGATATTCAGGTGTTTTCCACGTTTTACTGGATACTTAATTTCTTCCTTTGGGAACTGAATGCTCACTTCCTGAACCCATTTTTCTTTTCTTTTTTTTTTCCTGGACCTGTTTTTTGACTGTAAAGCTTTTGTATGCTGAAAATATTAAACTTTTATTATTATATTCCAACTATGTTTCCTCCATTAGTAACCTGTTGCATGGTGCCGCTTAAAGCACAGAATGTTACTATTGTAGACCAACCAATCTGCCTTTTTCTTTCATCATTTTCCCTTGGATTTGTAAACTCAGAAAGGCCTTTCCCATCCTAAGAGCAAATACAAAATCTGCTTTACATATTGAACTAATATTGGGATGGTACTGATTTTGATTGCAATATTTGAGAAGGCAAAACAGAGTTAAGAAAAGAAGAAAGAAATCCCAAAGGATGGGGAAAGAGGTGAGAAGGCTTCTAAAAATAACATTTGGCAGACATCGGCTCAATGCAAGTCTGATTTGCTTCTTAGTTAATGAAGGAGAAAATGGAGATGGCGAAGGAATAAAAGGTCCATTCTAAAATGGCAATAATAAAATCCCCTATGAAGACAATACCAACATTCTTGTTATACATGGAAATCTAATCCTAAAATAATAAAGAATATATTGATATAACAGCACTGTGAATAAATTCCATTTAAGCTATGTTATTTTAACAATGACCCAGAAAATGTTAAACTAAAGTAGTTTGTTACATGCCTAGTTTGGCCCACTTAGAGAACCACAGGTTCTCAGAAACATATCTGGAAAAGGCCTTTTTGTCTGCAATCAATGCATCCACCATGGTGCACCAACAGGCTGACTATAAAGGGCTTACACATAAATATATGTGCATATACAAACAGATTTTACTTGCATCAAAAGGTAAAAATAGAATTTGGTTTATTTTGTAAAGCCATTAAACATAATCATAATCTCATTAGGATCTAGCAGAAAAGAATGACTCTGGCAGCTTTATGCTGGGTCCCTGGCACCTCTTTCTATGGATAGAAAAGGAGCCCCTGGGGGCATCTGGGTGGAAGGAAGTCACGGAGGCTGCAGACTTGCTTGCCTGGATGCCAGCCAGTGTGGCAAAGATGTCCAGGGCAGCCTAGAGTTCCTGCTGGGGGCAGTGGCAGGGGTGGTCAGGGCACAGCCAAGTGCCAGGCAGTATCCACCCCAGGCCCCACTGAACTGCTGGCATCCGGCTCTGCCTGTCTTTGGCTTCTGGCTTGCTTTCCCGGCTTGATTCTCTGGCCTTCCCCTAGGCATTGAGAGCTTTCCAACATTCATCCTTCCAATGCATTTCTTTTCTGCTTAAGTGACCCAGGTCAGTTTCTGTTGTTTGCAATCATGAACCTTGACTGTACAAACTCTTATTAGCTTCCGGCAGATACTAAAAGATGCGTGAGCTCACTTTGATGCAAAGGGGTCTCAGCATGGATGCACGACCAATCTACCAGAAGGCGCCTCTGCTTCCTCTCCTGGCCTCCCTGTACTTATCTCATGGTTTATATTTGATTTTGTTCCATTCACTTTCCTCTTTTCATGCCCAACTCTCCTCCCTAAAACATGTCTGGTGGCAGAGGTGAAGGCAGAGAGCGGAGGTGAGAAGAAAATAGGAAAGTGAGTAACTTTCAGATATTACTTTTCAGAAAACATTCTGTGTGGCAGTGGCCACTTTCCTGTCAGAGGCTTAACATTTTTTTCCTATAAATACATTAAAAGTGAGTCAGACTTGGATTTGCACCTTAACATTATTGCTAACACTTTCAATAACTGTATGTTCTCTACAAATGTTCTCTACTAAAGAAGGGACTCCGAGGATGGAGGGAGCAAAATGGAGAATGGGGAGGCGACTCTGGGGCAGCTCACCTGTCTGGCCCTGTGCGGAGTTTCCTCTTTAGAATTCAGCAGGCTGTAGGGAAAGGGAATGCTGGGTACTCGGTAACCCCTGCCCTGGTCAGGGAGTCAGGGAAAACTGGACAGACTGCTCTCTATCCTACACCCCCGAGCCCCACGCTCCACAGGCTTGCAGGGTTGTCTCAGGAAGCCCCTCCTAGAGGCTAGGCCCAATTCAGCAGGGTGATGGGGCATGGACCACACACGCATGCCTGTCCTTAGTGCCTTGAGTCCAAGACCCCCTTTCCTCCCAGTTCCTTTCCTTGTGGAAGGGCGAAGGGAGAGGTGCCCTCAGGGAGGGTTTTGGACTGTAGCCACCTCTTGAGATTCTGGGGTCGGGGGACAAGTCCTGAGTCCAAGGGGATAGCAGGGTGACACTGGTCAACAGGTATGTGAGTCCTGGTTGAATTCTTGCCCTCAAATGTTCATGCTACATTTTCTGTGTCCCTTCCACCCTCAGTCTACAATGAGGAGCTCCCCCATCCTGGGCCAGTCGGGGTCTACAGGCCAGCCAGGGAAGCAGAGGGACAGCGGGAGAGGCCTTCGAGGACACTCTACCCCTGCTGGAGGGGAGGATGTGCTGTTGTTGAGGGGCTGTACCCTACGGCCACAGGTGATGGGCAGGGTGGGTTAGGAACTGTGCACTCCAAAACTGGTTGTGTTTTTCTCTCAGCAAAAGCTTCTTGTACCTCCCCTCCCTCCACGGGG
>NW_016811676.1:544218-575316 GCF_001698545.2 Rhinopithecus bieti
GGGGGGGGGGGCGGGGGGGCCGGTTATGGAAGAGACAAAGATATTAGGTTAAGAGCCTTCTACATTTCAATAGAGCTACCATACAATTCAGCAATCCCAATCCTAGGTATATACCCAAAAGAAAGGAAACCAGGACACTGAAGAGCTATCTGCACTCCCATGTTTATTGCAGCCCTATTCACAGTAGCCAAGACCTGGGAGCAAACTAAGCATCCATCAGCAGATGACTGGACAAAGAAAACATGCTGCAGATACACAATGGAGTACTATTCAGCCACAAAAAAGAATGAGATATGGTCATTTGCAACAACACGGATGGAACTGGAGGTCATTATGTTCAGTGAAATAAGCCAGACATCGAAAAACAAACATTGTATGTCCTCATTTATTTGTAGGAGCTAAAAATTATAACACTGAACTCATGTTGATGAAGGAGAAGGATGGTCACCAGAGGCTGGGAAGGGTAGTGAGGGGCAAGGGTGTAGGTGGGGATGGTTAATGGGGACAAAATAGTAGTTAGAAAGAATGGAAAAGATCTAATATTTGCTAGCACAACAGGGTGACTATAGTAAAAAATATTTTAATTGTACATTTTTAAATAACTCAAAGAATATAACTGGATTGTTTGTAACACAAAGGATAAATGCTTGAGGTGATGGACACCCCATTTACCCTGAGGTGATTATGACACATTGCATGCCTGTATCAAGATATCCCATATACCCCATAAAAATATACACATACTGTGTACCCAAAAAATAAAAAAATAAAAAATTTAAAAAGCTAGAGTCTTCAACATTTCAGAAACATATCTTTTAAAAAATTAGAAAAAAGGCAGAAAAACAGTAGTTTATGGCCCTAAGAGCCTGCATGCACCCTGCTTATCCAATCACGGAAGCTAAGCAGGGTTGGGCCTGGTTAGTACTTGCATGGGAGACCATGTAGGAATGCCGGGTGCTCTAGGCTTAAATTTAAGTAAGTCTAAGTAAATTTAAAGAGATTTTTTTTAAGATGACAGATTATAAGTCAAAGTGCCACCCTGTGGCACCCATGACTGTTCCTGCTGCAGAGATGCTCTGAGGATGCTATTCATTCTCACACGGCATTCTTTCATGAAGATCCTGAAGAAATTTCTGTCTGGTCTCACCTTTCAGAATAAATCTACTTTTTTCTAAGTGTCTCTCTATGTTTAATCTGTGACTTGCTGAGTTCTTTACATCAGCTGTTAGTAAATCTAAAGATAAATTCCTAACTGATGAGATAAGCTGGATTACCTGAATGCTACCCGGGATCCCCCTCTGGGTTATCTGACACGGCGAGACCAGAGGCTTTCTCTCCTGGCAGAGAGGACCATCCCCAGCTTCCCAGAGGCCCTCAAGTCCATGCACAGGGCAGCTGAATTTCCCAGACAATTCTGGTCAGCAGCCAACACCCCAGGTCCCGCTGCTGGTGCCAGGCTGGCTGCTGCCCCACTAACAAGGGGCTCTCACAATTCCTATGCCAAGTGAAAGCAGTAAGGGAACAGAGTTCTTTCTCCAAAACACATTCACACTTCACGGCTAGCACAGAGCCCATCACACCTCTCAGAGGGGTGCCAGAAGGATCAGGGGACCAGATCCTTGGTACATCTGCCTCTAAAGCCTGATTCTTAAGCCATATTCTAAGACTTTGAGGACCCCATGCCAAGTCCTGGTGCACAACAGGTACCTTCTGCAAAGATCCAACCTGCCTGAAACCACCCCTCAGACACAGGATCCCGCTGAGGACATCGCTTCCTCATCCCTGCCAGTGCACATTTCTGGTGCGGCTTCTCCTTTTGCCCCTCCCAATTCTGTTTCAGGACCTGACAGATTTATAAATTGCCTCCAATAATTTCTGGAACACAGCAGCACAGAAGAAGGAGAAGGAGTGAAAGCAAAAGCAAAACAAAACAAAACAAAACAAAACATAAATTCTCTATCTTTCAATGCAAGCATAACTTTTGGCTTCCTATGACTCAATGCACACTATCCCCTCAAGATTCTCATGATGAATAGGACTGAAAATGCCCTAAAATAGAGCCACCTTCAAACTGTAGCAGAACACCTTCCCAAGAGGGCACACAGGTACAAATGGTCTGAAGGGCAAAAAATTCACAGAGCCTCACTCTCCCGTATGTGCTTTCCTAAAACAAGTTATTTCAGAGCGAGCTTGGAGTTCAGGCACACAAAGCTCTATCTTTAAACCTCTCCTTAAACAACTGCCTTTCTCCCATGTGACAAAGAAAGGGAGACCTCTCACCCTCCCTGGGTCTAGCTATGGAAGGATGTATCCTGGGAGCATAAAGACCTCCATGGGGCAACAGACAGGTCATGCAAAATTCTGATGACAGTAAAAAATCTGCAGATCAAGGTTTTTATAGCAGTATGTTTAAAACATGGGATAAAATACAAGTATTTTCTTTAAAAGTATGCTATTCTATTGATAAGGTAGTATTACAATTAACCATTTCAATTTTCTCAACTAGTTTTAAGTACAGCATAAATGTCTTTAAATAAAGCATTAACAGGTATAATGATAACAATTTGATAAGTCACAGTAAAGTCTCTTAACGATCCTTCAGATATTAATAAAGTGAATTAATAAAGTAACAGATTCTCTCATAAATCAGGTGGGTTCCAGTTCTTTGCTTTCAACAAAACTGAAGGAGGACCTAACTGAATTATTAACTGATAAGTCAATAAAAATAATTGTTGATGAGAATGCAATATAATTTTTGGCATATAACTTGTAATCATTTCAAAAAAACTGAGTGGCAATGCTGTTTTAAAATCAATTCCATCCAAATGGAATTAACATTTGTTTTTGTTGTAGAAAAGTATCCTGGAGTGATTAATAAAAGACTTTTCAAGCACAAAAATGGGTCATATTAGTATATCATTCTATGGGGAAGAAGAATGGAAATATGAGTTCAAAAAGATAAAATAACAATGTAAAATTTTGACTATTAAAAAAGAGTTTCGGCCGGGCGCGGTGGCTCAAGCCTGTAATGCCAGCACTTTGGGAGGCCGAGATGGGCGGATCACGAGGTCAGGAGTTCGAGACCATCCTGGCTAACACGGTGAAACCCCGTCTCTATTAAAAAATACAAAAAACTAGCCGGGCGAGGTGGCGGGCGTCTGTAATCCCAGCTACTCGGGAGGCTGAGGCAGGAGAATGGTGTAAGCCCGGGAGGCGGAGCTTGTGGTGAGGTGGGGTCTGGCCCCTGCCCCCCCGCCTGGGTGACGGAGGGGGACTCCATCTCAAAAAAAAAAAAAAAGAGTTTCATATAACTTTTAATGGATAATGGCAGGCATCAAATAGGTATGGCATTTAAATTCATTGGATAAATTTTAGAAAGACATGAGACTTTGAACGTCAATATTTGTCACATGTTAAAAATCACATCCAGAATTAAACTTTTGATGAAAATGGTTAGATGTCAGCTTAAACACGTGTAAGGGGATTTACAGATTTTCAAAATTATTTTAGGGGTACACAACTAAGAACATTGAACAACCACTGCTATAATGGCACCCTATTACTCTCCCACAGGGAGAAAGCTCCCAGGTTTCCCACTAGAGACAGACACATCTGGGGCACAGGAAAGGACGCTTACAGCGATGTTCATTTAAAAACCTCATTTTAACAGGGAACAGTAAGACAAGCATCAAAAGGAAGTGCAGACTGTACAGATCCTTGGAGCTCTGCAGGGGGAGTGACTTCTCAGGTGCTGGTTTTCCTCCTGTTTATGAGAGTAGGACTAATAATTCACTAATAATTCAAGCAGTTCAAGGTGGGGAAAAGCTTAAGTACTGAGTGCACTGAGGAAGCAGAGGTCACAGGAAGGACCCCACAGCGAGGTCCTCTGTGTGTGCAGGACTGCCCCCTAGGGGACATTTCAGAACTCTATTTTTCTGGTTGTCACAATGACTAGAATTTAGTGCTCAGAGGGGCCAAGGATGCATGTTGTCTTGTAACACACAAGGTCAGCCCTGGACAACGAGATTCTCCCACTAGTAAAACAAATGTTTAACATTCCACTGGACACTCATTTAGATGAAATACTTATTCACAATGATCTGACTTGAGAATCTGATTCTATTTTTGCGGATAAACAGAAAGTCCTTTCTGTACAGCAGTATTAAACTCCAAATATTCCAAAGATAGGACCACCATGTAAATCAAGGGGGAGTTGGGTAAAGTCCACACAAGCACAAGCTGTTTCCCACTCTGAGACCAGGTCATCTCAGGCTACACTATTCATGGCGTCTAGGCTGCCCAAGACCTTGCAGCCATCACATTCATGATTTTTTTTTTATATAGGTGCATGTGTCTATTTCATTACATCTTCTTGAACAGATATGAGCACATATTTAGATGCATCTTGTTTTCTTTAACTTTATTTCTACATTGGATTTTAGAATTATCTGCATAGTTTATATAATGTATAAATTCAACTTCAAGAGGTTGGCCAGGCATGGTGCCTCATGTCTGTAATCCCAGCACTTTGGGAGGCCAAGGCAGGTTGATTGCCTTAAGTCAGGAGTTCAAGACCAGTCTGGTCAACACGGTGAAACCCTGTCTCTACTAAAAATACAAAAAAAATTAGCTGGGCATGATGGTATGTGCCTGTTATCCCAGCTACTCAGGAGGCTGAGGCAGGGGAACTGCTTGAACCAGGCAGGTGGAGGTTGCAGTGAGCCAAGACGACACCACTGCACTCCAGCCTGGGCAACAGGGTGAGACTCTGTCAAACAAAAAAAAGAGGTTAAAGGTGGCAGTACAAAATGTTTGCTTGTTTGTAGACAGGATCTCACTCTATTGTCCAGGCTGGAGTAGTACAGTGGCACAATCATGGCTCACTGCAACCTCTGCCTCCCAGGCTCAGGCAAGCCTCTTATCTCAGCCTCCCAAGTAGCTGGGACCACAGGTGCACGCCACCACACCTGGTTAATTTTTGCATTTTTTTTTTGTAGAGATGAGGTTTTTCTGTGTTTCCCAGGCTGGTCTCAAACTCTTGAGCTCAAGTGATCTTCCTTCCTGGGCTTCCCAAAGTGCTGGGATTACAGGTGTTAGCCCACACACCTGGGCCAAAATATTTGTTATAAAAAGAGATATGGACATGCTACAACATGGGTGAATCTTGAAAATATTATGCTAGGTCAAAGAAGCCAGAGGTGAAAGGCCACATGTTATATGATTCCATTGCTATATGTCCAGAATAGGCAAATCCACAGAAACAGAAAGTAGATGGTGACACCCAGGGCTGGTGGGTGAGGGGCAAGGGGAAGGGGAGTGATTGCTAATGGGTACGGGGTTTCTTTTTGGGGAGATTTTTTAAAAGTTCTAAATTTGAGTGTGGTGATGGTCGCACAAGTGAGAATATAATTTTAAAAACCACTGAATTAATTGTACGGTTTAAGTGACTGAATTATATGGGATGTGGTTTATATTTCAAAAAGCTTTTTTAAAGCATGGGTCAAATTTGGTTGAAAACCACTACTCCAGACTTGCTCACATGGAAAAGAACTGGAAGGAAAAAAGGTAGGCCAGAACATCTTGGTGGGACTCCTACAGTGTTAAAACAGGTATCAGAACACTTCTGGCATTTAGACTGCGGAAGGCTTTCATTTTAAAGGACACACAAATGTGCAATGAATATAGGTGAGACTTTCCAAAATAGAATCTATCTCAGATTGCAAATAAATACTATGGTTTCTATGGGTCGAAAAGACATAAATAACACATACCATGCCAACAGTAGTCCTTTGAAACCCTCCAGACCCAATTAACACCCTAAGAAAGCATAAGAACATAAACTGTTCTAGGAAGTATATCATCAGGTAAGGTAATGCAGTCCCCCCAGCAACAAAAAGAAAAATAGAAGGAAGGGAAAAAAATGAATGCCCAAATAGCACCCACCACCAATAATCACCTAGTTAAGAGAAAACCACATCTAGGGATCATGTTCCCTTGCCTCGAGTTATGAGGCAGGTATGAGCCAGTGCATGAAACGGCTAATGTATTCTGAAATCAGAAAACCAGCGCAAAGGAACTAAAGGAACTAAGATTTACTAGCACGTAAAACCACACACACGCACACACAGACATACATACAAGGTAATTTCCCCAGGCAGCATCTTACTTTGATTACCTTAAATTTAGTCATTTGTTAATACAGGCAGCTCTCCCTTTGCTTAGTCCCACGTTAACTGAAACTCATGCATGTCCATTGCAAACTGTGTAAAGTGAGGACACTGTTCTGATATGTACAAGTTTCAGTTTACATGGCGCCATGCAAAGCAATAAATGCCTCTACCAAAACAGGTCAAACGACATTTTTAAAAGTCTTCTCTAATATAGAGGTCTGCTTGAAAACACGTATCAGGATTGCTTATTTCTTGTTCAACACTGCCTTTTCAAAACCCAAGCCACACCAGGTATTCCAGTTCTACATCAGTTGTTCCAGCAATATGCCCAAAGGAGAACAAGAACAAACCTTCAAGATCCTTTCTCCTTCCCTTTCTTGAACCTTTCTGTCTGTTCAATCCTATTCCAAAGCTGTAGGTGGAATGGCAGAAGGCAGGAGTGGGGTAGGAGAGATACAGAGAACTTCCATCTCCTTGCTAGCCTCTCATCACTAGTCCTATTCCGAAGAGGTTCACGAGGATTCATGCTGTTTGCTCTTTCATTTGTGTACTACTTGAGGAAGTCCAGCTAGGTTACCCATAATACCAGCGGTCTTAGCAAGGCTTGGTAAGAAGATGAGCCGTCATGCCAATGTCCCCACATTGGCCCTCCTTTGTTTACCCACCCAAAACTTCCAGGGCCCTCGCTGGGGCTCATGCCCAGAGCTCCCACTCCTAGGATGGCATCTCAGTGGCCCAAGTTCTGGTGGTTTCATCTAAGCTCCCCTCATCAAAGCAGAGTGATCCTGTTTTCTCCATAAAAGCCCAGTTTTTAGCTGGCCATCATTTAATTTAGGATTTTGGTTTTTTGTTTGTTTTTTGAGATGGAGTCTCACTCTGTCACGCAGGCTGGAGTGCAGTGGCGCAATCTCGGCTCACTGCAACCTCCGCCTCCCAGGTTCAAGTGATTCTCCTGCCTCAGCCTCCCGAGTAGCTGGGACTACAGGTGTGTGGCACCACACTCGGCTAATTTTTGTATTTTTAATAGAGACAAGGATTCACCATGTTGGCCAGGCTCGTCTTGAACTCCTGACCTAATGATTCGCCTGCCTCAGCCTCTCAAAGTGCTGGGATTACAGGTGTGAGCCACTGCACCCGGCCAGGATCTTATTTATTTTTTATTATATTTTAAACATTTTCATTAGATATTTAAAGTCATCAAGATTTGATAAAAACCTCTTTCATTGCCCTTAAACTTAAGAAATCTTATCTCATCAAAAGCATGACTAAATATTCACTTTATCCTCTCCTCCTAATTCGTATTTTAATATTTAATTCATTCATTTATCTGGAGTCCTTTCTGATACATCTCTAAAAGACGGATAATTCCACAATGAGCTGCTAGCTAAACACTACTTGAAATTTCAGGATGGGACTCTGTCCTAACCACCAAGCCTTGTTTCCAAGAGATGCCACGACTGCTAAAACTGAGGTTGGAAAGATCAATGTCTTACAGAAAACAGAAGATTGGGGGGAAACGATTGAAACAGCACTGAATATGCTTAGGAAATGCATCCTCTCTCTCAACAAATATTTACTGTGCCTCTGTCTCATCCAAGTTCCAGGGATACAGCAGTGAGCAAAGTTCCTGACTTTGTAATGTTTAAGTGATAAGAGAGGGAGACAGATGTTAAAGAATGCAATACATCAAGGGCAGAGGAGGCCGTGAAGAATCGTGGATGGAGGGTGCCTGCAGTGAGGTGGTGGCTGCTGTTGTCAGGCGGGGAGGGAGCCTGCCCTGCCATGAGGACCTCTGGGCATCTGCAGGAGACAGGGAGCAGGCCACGCAGCTGTGCAGGAGAAGAGGAGAGCCTTCCAGGTGAAGAGGAAGCCCATGCACACGCACCAGAGGCTAAATGACCCCCATTTGCAGAGTGAGCCTGTCCCCAAACACTCCTGGTGCATCACCCCCTCCCCAGGCTTGGGACATCTGCAACAGGCTGGGAACCACTGGGACAGGACTTCCTACCAGGTTTGTCATCTACAGGCTACACCTCCTGTGAGGCCCCTAAGTCACCCAATGCTTGGCTTGGAGTTTTTTGTTTGGTTTTTGTTTTGTTTTTGTTTTGAGATGGAGTCTCACTCTGTCTCCCAGGCTGGAGTGCAGTGGCGCGATCTTGGCTCACTGTAACCTCCACCTCTCGAGTTCAAGCGATTCTCCTGCCTCAGCCTCCTGAGTAGCTGGGATTACAGGTGTGTGCCACCAAGCCCAGCTAATTTCTGTACTTTTAGTAGAGACGGGATTTCACCATGTTGGTCAGGCTGGTCTCAAACTCCTGACCTCGTGATCTGCCCGCCTCAGCCTCCCAAAGT
The DNA here is from genome assembly GCF_001698545.2 of Rhinopithecus bieti. Classification (NCBI taxonomy): domain Eukaryota; kingdom Metazoa; phylum Chordata; class Mammalia; order Primates; family Cercopithecidae; genus Rhinopithecus; species Rhinopithecus bieti. The sequence continues at coordinate 552,741 of NW_016811676.1, forward strand.
GCTGGGATTAGAGGCTTGAGCTACCGTGCCTGGTCAGCTTGGAGTTTTTTTGTCTTTTGTCCTGGCATTCTTCCTTTCCTGACTTGGTCCTCCTAGAGTCAAAAACAGTTTCTAAGCTGAAGAATCCATTGTTCTGAGTCTGGCCTCGCACCCTCAGCTCTCCCCACTCTGCGAGCTCCACCGGGACCCCCACAGGTCCACAGCAGGAGAGGGGAGCGGGACAACTGCAGTCTTGTTCTTTTGTGTAAGTGGACTGAGTTTTGCAGAGGCAGGAAGATGGAAGATTTTCATCTTTCAGTTTCAAAAGTCTGTCTCAAAACCATAGCTGGAGTGGCCTTGCTGCACAGAGCAGTGACTTTCCTACAAGTTGTCTTGTGGTTGAAGGGCATCCAACTCCAAACCCAGGAGTATCCCTCAACCTTTCGCATTTCATTTAAAATAAAATTGTAGGATTTTCAATAAGGAATAGAAGTGGTCCCAAGGTGGGTTTCACAAGCCACCATTCCCATACATGTTTGCGGGGAAGCCCTCAGCAGCAGTGCTGCTCAGGTGGGCGTCCAGGCACAGTGACAAGGAGATGGGGAAGAAGACGGTCTCGCAATAATCACTTACACCACTGGAGGCTTCTGGCTGCCTAAGGACACACTGGCCTAAGGACATCCTGAAATTGCTCCTTTCAGGTCACATATTAATCAATATTCATGCAGAATCCACTCTATAGCAGGCTCTAGGTCAGAATTGGCTGGACGAGAATGCTCGGGTTACCTCCATGTGTGCACACGTGCACCCTATAAATAGTATAAGTTGCAGCAGGAGGGGTTAATTTTAATTGAGCACCTGCTCTGATGTGTCTAATATAGGGTTTGATTTCATCCTTATTCTGAGTAGGCATTACTATTCCTTTTTTTCAAATGAGGAAACTAAGCAGAGAGAGATCACATAACCTCCCCAAGGTCAGCCAGCTAGTTAGTGGCAAAGTAGGACTCAAGCCAGGGTGATCAGACTCCAAAGCCATGCCCCCTCCAGGAAGCCACACCCTCCAGGAAGTCAGGCTAATTCCCCAAACTAGCCACTAAAAGTGGCCAGGACTAGTCAGATCAACGTGCAGAGAAAGCTGCTGATGTTTTATTGTTAATAAGGTCCCAAGTTCAAGTTTTACTTGGAGATGTTCACATTTTAATTATTACTTTTAATTGAAATGCACTGTAATTTAATATTAATTTTTGTGTAAGTCAAATAAACTAGGCTAAATTGCAACTTTCCTTTTATTTTGGAAGAAGGAGAGGCTGAAGAAAAAAAGCAATAAATAAAAAGGAAAAAGTATTTCTCTTAGAAATTCACCTGATAGAGAGGGATTACTGCATTTTCTAAACCATGTCTAGTTTAGACACGGCACATCTGGTATGATAGATGCTGTGTATGAATGGAAACAAGTTTAGGGTAATAAATGTTTCCCAGTGTTAAAATAAACGCCTCAGCAGTTCAGATTTTGGCCAGGCAGTTTCTCCACAGTAGGAGGCACTTATCTACTTTAACACTTTGCTACTTAGAAATTATCACTCAATCAATTACCGTCCACCTGGGTTTATTTTTACAGAGAGCTTCAATAAAATGAGTGTGAAAATAAGTTAAACACATTCTATTCATTTTCTCAATTTTTCACCTCTCCCAATGGTGGTTATGTTGACAGAAAAATTACTTCATTTTATTTCAAGAGACATTTATGGAACGCTGACCAGGTTCTGTGCTAAGGGCTGGGAGACAGGATATGACAAAGTGGAATGAAATGCAGTCCCTCTCATTACAGAGCCTATATAACCTACCTTTTAGCACAGGCGGTGCCTCTAAAGCCCAAATGAAGGCAACCACGAGAAAATTCTGGATCCTACAATCTCCACAGCCCTCCCCTTCCACCCCCACCACAAGAGACTCTGCCCTTTGCCCAGGTAAGGTCCCTGTGAGTAGTTACCTATGTGGTCCATCAAGCTCTCAGGTGCTTCCAGATATGGAAATACTCTTTCACCAAGAGATGTTTGTTATACTTTCTTTTTTCTTTTTAAACTTTTCTTTTAGGTTCAGGGGTACATGTGCAGGTTTGTTAATACAGGCAAACCTGTGTCACAGAGATTTGGTGTATAGACCATCCTGTCACCCTAAGTCACACTAAGTGTGACACACTTAGTCACACACTTAGTGTCACTCTGTCACACTAAGACTAGTACCCAATAGATTTTTTTCTTGATCCTCTCCCTCCTCTCACCCTCTACCCTCCGGTAGGCCCCAGGACCCATTGTTCCCCTCTTTGTGCTCACTGGTTCTCATTATTTAGCTCCTACTTACAAGTGAGAACACAGAACATTTGGTTTTCTGTTCCTGTGTTCGTTTGCTTACACTTTCTTTTAAAAGAGTGCCTCCCTCTTACATCACTTCTGACATAAGCTTTAGAATTTCTGAACCACCTGTCTTTTTTAAAATAACACCTTTACTGAGACATAATTCTAATACGATAAATTCACCCTTTCAAAGTACAAGACTCAGCGGTCTTGATACTTTCACAAAGTTGTACAACCATTACCACTATCTAATTCCAGATTCATCACCCCCAAAAGAGTCTCTCACACATTAACAGCCACTCCCCATTCCTCTCTCCTCCACCCCCCACCAACCAATCTCCTGGCAACCACTAATCTATTATACTTACTATCTCCATGGATTTGCCTATCCTAGGCATTTCCTATAAATGAAATCACACAACATGTGGTCTTCCTCTGTGTCTGACTTCTTTCATTTTAGCCTAATGTTTTCAAGGTTCATCCACGGTGCAGCATGCATCCATACTGCAGGTATCAGTACTGCATTCCTTTTTACGGCTGAATAATATTCCATCGTATGAATAGACATTTTATTTATCCATTCATCCGCTGATGGACATTTGAGTTGTTCCCACCTTTTGGCTGTCATGAAGCACGATGCCATAAATATTCACATGCACGTTTTTGTGTGGACCTCCGTTTTCAACTCTCTTGGGTAGGTGTCTAGGAGCAGAGCTGCTGTATTACATGGTTAACTCTGTGTTTAACCTTGCAAGGCGCTGCCTGTTTTCCAAAGCAGCTGCTCCATTTTACATTCCCACCAACAGTGTGGGAGAGTTCCAATGTCTCCACATCCTTGCCAACACTTGTTACTGCCTCTTTTTTCTGACAGCCCCGGGTGTGAGGTGGCATCTCATTGTGATTTTGACTGGCATCTCCCTGATGGCTACTGATGTGGGGCATCTTTTCGTGTGCTTAATAATAAATCTGTTTTCCTTTACAAAATTTTCTAAGATTTTTGGGGTATTCTTTTGAATTTCACGTTTTGACCTACAAGTTCAGAACCTCTCCACATCTGTTCCTCTCACCCTCCTGTAATGTGGTGTGGTCGCCTGTCTCTCAGCTCCTATAGTCAGGGCCTGGGTCACCATCGCTACTCTTGCATGGCTGATGAGCCTTATACAGCCTACATCACATCTCTTGGACCTGGAAGGGGAAGGAAGAGGAAAGGCCTGAGACTTACCAAAAGGAAGGAATTCAGCACTGGCAGAAGTGAGTCCCAAAGTTCCAAAGTCTCTGAATTATTCTTTCCACCAAACCATGCTATGCCCCTAATTCAACACTTGTCATTTCTCTTTCTCTTTTTTTCCTTTTTTTTAAGCGACGGGGCCTCATTATGTTGCTCAGGCCTCAAGCGATCCTCCCACTTCAGCTTCCCGAATAGCTGAGACTACATGCGTGCGCCACTGAGCCTGGCTTCACCATTTCTTAATTGCTACAAATTCCCCAAGTCCCATGAGACAGAAGTGTATGTTCAGTCATAAATATGAGTGCACATTATTCTCCCAGGCCTGACACGGAACAAGTAAAATAGTAATCCTGCTTTCTGGGTGCAGAGTCAGTGACGAAACATAAAACCAGTCACACAGGGTGATGCAGAGAGATTTAGAAATAGTACCATAAAAGCTGTAAACAGGGAGATTCCACGTGGAGACATCAGCAAGGCTTCCAGAGGAGAGGAGAGAACTGACCGACGCTGAGCCACTGAGAAGGAATCAGATGGAAAACGTGGCGGTGGGGAATAATCAGGGGTGGGAACAGCACATTCAAAGATCCAGTTTCAGGAAAAAGCAGGTGTTTAGTGAAACTAAAACAGAAAGTATGAGGGTCACAGGCGGGGTCACGGAAAGGGTCAAGGCTGGAAAGAGAGGTTGGGGCCAGTGCTTGTCAGTCTTCCCCGCCATGTTCAGGGTTGGGATTTTGTAGATTCGGAAATGGAAAGCCTGTGAGTTTTTGAGAAAGGAAGGAACATGATTAGATTTGCACTTAAAGAGCTCACTGCAGCAACCATATCTTTGGATATCATACAGATAGATCTTTTCAGTATAGTAATGAAAACTGAAAATTACTGCAAAATGGCTAAACTTGTTCAAGATTGTCTTTGCATCATTTCTTCTTGGCAAAGTTCTGCTGCTCAAGACCCAACAATTCATCTCAACCACCCACCACAAGGTTAAGAAATGCTCTGATGTTGTGGTGTGGAACTCAGCTATGTGCCACAAAGCACTGGGCTTCAAACCTTTGGCTTAAATAACCCCTAGTAGAATTACTAAAAAAAAAAAAAAAAACTATGAAAGCCTTGCATATTTTTAAGTTCATATAAAATGTTTCCGTCTAGGCTAGGACAGTTGCAAAGGATGCAATTTCTGGTTTGGGATCGATATTGACATTTAAATGAAACTATTATATCACTTTTGTAAGTATGTTCAAAGGAATCAAAATATCAGAGAAACCATCATCTAAAGTGCATGAACAGGCCGGGTTTGGTGGCTCATGCCTGTAATCCCAGCACTTTGGGAGGTAGAGGGAGGCGGATCACTTGAGGTCAAGAGTTTGAGACCAGCCTGGCCAACATGGTGAAACCCTGTCTCTACTAAAAATACAAAAATTAGCTGGGCATGGTGGTGTGTGCCTGTAATCCCAGCTACTCGGGAGGCTGAGGCAGGAGAATCACTTGAACATGGGAGAGAGAGGTTGCAGTGAGCTGAGGTTGTGCCACTGCACTCCAGCCTGGACAACAGAGCAAGACTATATCTCAAAAAAAAAAAAAAAAAAAAAAAAAGAAACAAACACTTCCTTTAGTCAAAAATTTGCCTTCCTTTTCCTCCTTCAAGAAAATTCCACTTCACCCCAATTCCATCCTAATTCTACTTAAAAGCCTTACTTCTGTTTTCTCTACAATAAAAATTCACATAGGCCGGGCGCGGTGGCTCAAGCCTGTAATCCCAGCACTTTGGGAGGCCGAGACGGGCGGATCACGAGGTCAGGAGATCGAGACCATCCTGGCTAACATGGTGAAACCCTGTCTCTACTAAAAAAATACAAAAAAACTAGCCGGACGAGGTGGCGGGCGCCTGTAGTACCAGCTGCTCGCTCGGGAGGCTGAGGCAGAAGAATGGTGTAAACCCGCAAGGTGGAGCTTGCAGTGAGCTGAGATCTGGCCATTTGCACTCCAGCCTGGGCGACAGAGCGAGACTCCGTCTCAAAAAAAAAAAAATGCACATTAAAAAATTGTAGTTTTTATTTCCTGTAACCATTAAGTTCTAAGTGTTAAGTTTTCATATTATGAATTGATTCAGTTACAATAGCCAATAGTACAGAATGGATCAAAATATAAATGTTTCAAATTTTAATAAAAATATTATGCATAACTTGAAATCCATTGGAAATTCATCTTTTAATAAGATGAATGGGCCTTTTTATCCTTTCTATAGATGAATATTACTTATGGCTAGAATAAGACAGGGTCAACATCAATTCCATTTCTACTTTCCATTTTTTATAGATGTTAACACTGAGAAACCTTGTCCATATACCTAAGTACAGGGAAATAAAGGAGTTTTATTACAGCAGCGTTGCTCAATTCTTTAAAGTCCTTCCAACATATTTGCCAAAAATCATGCCTTATCTATCATTAAAAAGTCTTTTTTAAATCTTGTCTTTTGCCTTCTGACACCACCATTTCACGCTGCCCTGTCTGCCACCCTAGAGGCTGCTCTATCTCAGACAGGGTCATCCATAGCAAGATTATGGACGGGTGAGAAAAGGCAGTCACGGTAGAGGTGGGGGGTAGCGCATGGCAGTGGGTGGGAGAAGAAAACAGGCTGATATCCCCACCACTGACATCTGCTCAAGCGGATCAATCTCAAGCAAGAGTCCACGTGGAGGCTGAGGGTCTGAAAACTACACCACTCCCTACTCATGTGCCCCAGAATGCGCGCCAGTTTAAAGGAATGGCTCCGAGGCAGGTTTGTAGACTCCTGGGTCTCCCACTCTGGTTAAATCTTGAAACAGATGCTCTGTTCCTGGGGACACCGAGAAAGGAGATGGAAGCAGGAAAGAAGCAAAGATGGAAAAGATGAAAATGTTAGAAAATGACATAAAACAAACACTAAAGTGTTTTCAAAAAAATAGAGAAAATCTCTATAAATCAGAACTCTGTGGCTTGCCCCACACGAAGCCATCAGAGTAGGGAGCAGACCCTCTTCGGCTTTCTCCTCCCAGCTCCTGCCTCTCCTAAATGTATCCGGAGAACCTGTTCAGTCTTTGTACCGTTCTGTTGTTGTCATTTTTAAGCAGAGGGTCATCATTTCAACCCTGGTTGTTCCAAACGAATAGTAAACTGTGATAGAAAATTCTGAACATTCCACCACCAGCGACCCTTACTATTCTGATATGGTCTAATAACTCAGAATTATTCCCTATCATACGTACTTTATATGACATCAGCTACCACACAAGTTTTTAATACACAGTAAGCAGGTGGCCCCAGCAATTTCTCTTATATCTCACATCTGGTATTGTACTCCATATAAGGTGCTGAGTCCGATTTTTTAATAAAACATGGCCTGAGCTTGTAAAAGTTCAAGTAAAATATGCCTTTAAAACTGCTGTATTTAATTTCCAGTCATGAAAGTCTAAAATTATTGTAAAATAATACTCAACTTTTTTCATAGATCCATTCAATGACGCTTAAAACTAGTTTCCTTTCAGAAAGGTAAAGAGCTTCACAACTAACAGTTTCTTGAATTCACATGTGCTATCTTACTTTTGTGAGCCTAAATTGTAACATTTTATAACCTTTCAATCTGGACAAAATTAGTTTGGTTAGTAGCGCAAAGTAATAATACATGTATGTTTCTGGGTAGACGTGGGGGAAGGGAATGGTGAGGGGAAGGGCAGAAATGCTGCGAATTAAACCAATAACTTGAGACTTGGAGGAATTCATTATTTTTTCAAAAATGAAATCGAAGACATGAACTGAAGATACACATTAGGAAACATCAACAAATGTGATATGATTATAAATATTATCTTATAGTTGAGGAAATACCCATTTTGACAGTCATTACACTTTATGTGAGGTTGGTGTACAATGTGGGGTAAAAGACTGGTGTAAAAATGAGATGGATTTCTGCAAGTTCAAACTTACAATCGTGTATCTGACTAGATATAAGCTGTTGCCAGTGCATTACGTCTCCCACTGCAGTCTAGGAAAGGTGGAGTCCCTTTTATTTACATGACTATTTTCGTGATTGGGCAAATTCACAGGGGAAACACAGGGATCACATTCCTTCGATCATAAAGTCCTCAAAAGCCATCTTGCTCCATGTCAGCTAGTGCTAAATCAAAAGGTAACTTTCATTTCCTTTAAATAATTCAGTTTCATCTCTAACTATCATCTTCAACCACAGATTTTAAATTGATACTAAATTGGGTAACTAAGTAGAAATAAATTAGTAGTAGATGATGCTGGCTATAAAACCAAGCCAAGAACTTGAGTAGTTATTTTTTTTTAAGGGTTCTGCTCTACTGAATCTATTCAATAATAAATATTTCTCCAAAGAACTTTTATACCATTGCTCATTTTTTCCTTTTGGGGATGATGGAAAGGGGCACTTACCCTCCCTTGTTATCACAAGTAAAATGCAAAAATCAGCCCACAGATGGTTGCAGAGAAAAAGATCCTCTCAAACCCCAAAGGCCCAAGTGTAAACTGATATTAATAGATCTGCTCAGTTTGTAGGCAATTTAACAATAGCTATCCAGACTAAAGACACATGCTTGACGACCCAGTTCCCATAAGAGAGAAACATCGCACATGTACATATATCTGGGGGGCCGGGTTCCCCAATGGGCATTGCAACATTGGTTCTCAGAGCAAAACGACAGAAATCAGCTAGCTATCCATTAGGAAGGAAACGGCTAGCAGCTAAACAAAGCGTAGCATGCTCTTATTGTGGTATAACATACAGTAGTAAAAAGGAACGAGCTAGATCAATTGGCTACAACATAGCTAAACCTCCAGAGTACATGACTGAATTACAGAGTAACACAGCAGCAAAGACAGATCAAAATCCAACCAAATCTACCTTCCCCTTCTTGACAACAGAATTTTGGCTGCGAAGTTCGTCTCCCTCACTCCCCTCCTTTCAGCCAGGCAGGCTAGGACCAGGTTCTTGCCAATGAAGTGTACCACTCCAGCCTCACATGTTTAAGAGAAAATCTCTAGCTCTCTGTTTCCACTTCTTTGTCTTATCTGCTGTCTGGAAAAGCAATGACCAGATGACTGACCTAGAAAGTCACAAGTCAAAGATGGCAGAGCCCCTGTCAGCCTGGGTCTCTGAATGACTGCATGGAATACAGCAGCCCAATGACCTACACTACGTATTCTGTTCTATCACATGAGGTAAAACTACATGCCCTTCTTTTAAAGCCAAATTACTGTCAAGTCTCTTACTATAGCAACTTAATCTTGTAACCCCAACATAGAAATATACAGCAAGATGACCAGGCGCGGTGGCTCACGCCTATAATCTCAGCACTTTGGGAGGCCAAGGTGGGAGGATCTCTTGAGGTTGGGAGGATCTCTCGAGGTTAGGAGATCGAGACCAGCCTGGCCAACATGGTGAAACCCCATCTCTACTAAAAATACAAAAATTAGCCAGGTGTGGTGGCACACGCCTATAATCCCAGCTACTTGGAGGCTGAGGCAGGAGAATCATTTGAATGGGGAGGCAGAGGTTGTAATAAGCCGAGATCACACCACTGCACTCCAGCCTAGGCCACAGAGCAAGACTCCGTCAAGAAAGAAAGGAAAAAAGGGAAGGGAAAAGGGAAGGGAAGGGGAAAAAAAGGGAGAGAGGAAGAGAAAGGAGAAAGAAAAAAGAAAAGAAAACAAAAGAAAAGAAGGAAGAAAAAAGAAAAAAAGAAAGAGAAAGAAAGAGAGAGAGAGAAAGACCCCTTGTATATTAACACCATATTGAAAAGTCTTGAAAAAGGCAGATCAGTCTCTTGACAGCGACTACAGAGGTAGGAATGAGATACAGGAAGGACGCAGGCAAAGCAAGACAGATGGGATGAGGGTAAACTTTAGAGTTCACTTTTAAATTTATGAACAGAAAATAAAGCTGATGATCTATAGAATTTAACAATTTTAATGACCAATTCTATTTCTTCCTCTAAATTTTTCATTGATGGCATTTGGATTCTAATGTGATTCCAGTCAACACATCTTTCCATAAAATATAAAGAAAATGATGACCAAAATAAAAAGTCATGGGGGGGAAAAAAAGGTGTCATGAGAACATTGTCTGGCACTCATACTCTGGAAAGGGGAAAGAAACAATTGGCTGGCATGACGACTTTGTCCCCACGCAACACTGCACTGTACAAGCATTCTTCCACCAGGCCACCGTGTGAGCCTGGGCAGTTGTCCCCATCTCGGGGTCTCCAGAACCCGGGAGAAGTCCATCCACCCTAGTCCGGGAGACAGCACAGGCTCTAGAAGACGAGGTGAAGGCTCTGTCCCCTGCAAGCCATCAGGTATAGATTCCTCTCTCCAAGGGACAGTTTCTTCCAATGAAAAAATGAGGCACTGCACAGGTTGTGTCTGAGATATGACTCCTGGCATTCAAGCCTCAGCTGTAAGGCCCTAAGGAAACAACTGCAACTTTGTTTCAATGACCTGAGTCCATTCATTAAACAAAAGATGTTAAATTTTTATTTATTTGTTTATTTTGTTTTGGAGACAGAGTCTTGCTCTGTCACCCAGGCTGGAGTGCAGTGGCGCAATCTCAGCTCACTGCAAGCTCCGCCTCCCGGGTTCATGCCATTCTCCTGCCTCAGCCTCCCGAGTAGCTGGGACTACAGGCGCCCGCCACCACGCCCGGCTAAACTTTTGTATTTTCAGTAGAGACAGGGTTTCACCGTGTTAGCCAGGATGGTCTCGATCTCCTGACCTCGTGATCCGCCTGCCTCGGCCTCCCAAAGTGCTGGGATTACAGGCGTGAGCCACCATGCCTGGCCAAAGGACATTTAATTTTAGATGAGTTTCTTTCTGCCATCTCAGGATCCACCAGAAAAGAGATTTTCATTTTCAAATCTCATTTTCAAATCTCATTTCTTTCCTAAGGATTATCCATACAAACTGCATTTCATACTTTCAAAATGCCCTTTGCTTATTAAAAAGCACTGTGAGAACACAGACACGCTTAAGAAATTTCATGATACTCGGAGAACAAAAAAAATTCTACTTCTGATAATTGTCATCTTTACCAGACTTGCTTAGTACAATTAAATTATCCACCCTAAAATAAATTTTCTTCTAGATACCATATCCTTATTTTGTTAATCCTCCATCTTAAATGTATTGATGTCCTTAATCTTGTGTTTATAACATCTGGGTTAAAATCACAGACTCACAGAACCAATCCAACTCCCCTACTTAAAGAGAAAGAACAGAGGTCTTCCATCTAGAATCGTTTTATGAACAATAGGGGAACTTTAACTTCTGGGGAAACCCTAGATTCCTGCTTTGGAATCCTTTAGGAGTGGGAACAGGAATACGAACAGGAGAAAACCACCTTTAAAATAAAACCTGTGAACCCTAGTTATATAGCACCTTCGAATTGCAAAGAATCTGAAAAGTTGTTTGTCACGATTTTAAAATTAATTCCACACCAAAGCATGCATGTTTTTCATTTAAGAGACTTCAGAAATGGACTCTGAAGGACTGTCAGCAGCGAGACTTGGTTGCTTTTGTTTCTCGCCCCAGTACTGCTATTAGGAGTGCAGCCTCTGGCCACCAGTGACCTGGACACAAACCCAGCTGCCCCTCTGAGAAGCTACGTCTGGACCACTGCATCTCCCCGGGAATCTCGTTGACACCACAGGCTTATTACCATGAAGGGGCGGGGAGGAAGAAAGCAGAATATACCTAAGTCCTCCTTAGCAGGCCTGGTACAGTCTTAACAGTCCCTCTCATGATTATTACCTATTAATTCCTTATTTGCCCTAGTTATTACTTGCATGATTTTCACTTTTATGAGCATATTCCCCTCCATTTTTTAAACTATTTTCCCATATCATTCTTAATTTTAAAACTAGAGTATCCATAAACAGACCTACATTTCTACCTATATTTCTCCAACAGTTATTGGTAAATTTGTTACCTTTGCAGACAGGAGGATTTTCATCTCAGCTTTCCAATGAGAAGTGATTGTTTGGGAATCATAGTTACAAGTTTCCCTTAAAGTAACTGGAAATCTTAAAGGGGGGCTTCATGACAAAATATCACATGAGGAAAAATATCTTAAGGACTAGTTAGCAGTGAGATTTTTCAATAAAATCATAAGCTAGAGATATCAAGACTAAAATTCAAATACTAACAGCAGAAAAATGTTCCTAACTCTCACAGGTCTGGTCCAGCTGTTTTAAAAGACCTGGGCAGAAGGGTTTAGAAAATGGCATCTAAGAAGGAGGAAACTTTAGCACCTACCCCCTGGCCCTGGCCCCCCACCCCACCTTCAACTGGAGCCTTAGAGAGGCTCTTTTGAGCAATTACAGAGTAAAATTACATCAGAATATACATTAATGAGAATATTTTCAATAATGCAAACACTGCTAATTATATCTTTTCTTTTTAACACGAGGTAGAACATTTTACGGCAACCCTGAGACCCGCCGTGTGCCCAGCAGGGAGCCTCGTATTCCGCACACACTTGTAAAGGCCATGACAGCAGGCTGCATGATATGAGGTGTGAGAAATGAAAACTTTATGTGCATACAAATTTAGATTTTTAAAATATTTTCACTAGGGGCATAAATAAAGAGAAATTAGACCACTGGGATTTCAGGAAACGAGAATACAGACTGTGATTTTTGTTTTAAATTTTAGTACTCAGAGTACCCAAAACCTAAGAAGTAAATAATTCAGCAAGTTACCAAAAGTAACACTTCAGTTTTAACTTTCTACTTTTTATATCATTTGAGCTATTTTGTTCAAGGAAGGAGAGAAAATTGCACACATTTAAGTAAAAGAAAGGAGACAAGGAAGGAAAATGAACGGACATGGGCACCACCACAGATGGCCCTTTATCAGGCTGCCCTGACACATCCATGCGACAAGCGCTACCAAAAACGCTACGTAAATACAAATTCCACCAATTTACACTGAGTTTTATTATACCATAGCACTTGAAAAAACTGTCCACGGTTATTTGCCCCTATTATAAAAATAATGACACTTTACCACAAGGTTGGATTTTAGCATGAACATCCACATACATACCCACCACCTAGACAAGCCACACACTGGGAGTTAATATGTGCAAAACATATATCTGAAAAAGGACTGGTATCTGAGATATACAAAGAACTTCTACGACTCAATAGTAAAATGACAAATACCCCAACTTCAAAATGGGCAAAAGATTTGAACAACATTTCACAAATTAAGAATGCCAGCAGTGTAGTAGGTTCAGTAAGTGTAATCATCCTTAACAATATCTGTTTTCACGAAAATGCAGATTAAAGGCACAGTGAGCTACCACTGCACACCCACCAGATCAGCTGAAAGTAAAAGACTGACCACACCAAATACTGGTGAAGATGTAGAGGACCACCTACCATTAACATTCTATTCTACTTGCTTTAGTACATTATCAACCTATGCATCCAGCCATTAGTTCATCTTCTTGCTTTATGCCTTTCAATGTAAATTGCAGATATCCCCTTTAATACTTCAGCCTGCACACCATTAACTAGAGTTCGATATTTTAGTTTTTATGTAAATTTGGCCTACATTGATATGCTAAGATCTGCTGGGTTTTGACAAATGTGTATACCACCGCCACTCCCAGAAACAACCATTCTTCTAATTTTCTTCCACCATAGATTAGATGTGTCTGTTCTTCAATTTCAGAAAATGGAATAGCACAGTATGTACTCATTCATGGGATGTTTCTTTCACTCATAATGTTTTTGAGATTCACGCAAGTTCATTCCTTTTTGTTGCTAAGTAGTATACCTTTGTATAAGTATGCTGCGGCTTATCCATTCATCTGCTGATGGACACTTAGGTTGCTTCCGGGTTTTGGCAATTACAAATAAAGGTGCTATGAACAGGATGTACAGGTCTGCAGAGATATGTATTTTTGTTTATCTTGGGTAAATATCTGGGGGTGGGGTTACAGGGTCATAGGTAGGCACATGTGTGCTTTTATTTAAAATTGCTACACTTTTTTTTTTTTTGAAAACGGTCGTATCATTTTATATTCCCACCAACGATGTTCAGAAATTGCAGTTGCTCTGCATCTTCACCAATATTTGGCGTGTCAGTCTTTCTATTTTCAGCTGATCTGGGGGGTATGCAGTGGCATCTCACTGTGCTTTTAATCTGCATTTTCCTGAAAACAGACACTGTTAAGGATTATTACACTTATTATACTTATTACACTGCTGGCATTCTTCTTTTTTTTTTTTTTTTTTTTTGAGACAGAGTCTTGCTCTATCACCAGGCTGGAGTACAGTGGCGCCATCTCGGCTCACTGCAACCTCCAACTCCCGGGTTCAAGCGATTCTCCTGCCTCAGCCTCCCCAGTAGCTGGGACTACAGGCATGCGCCACCACACCCAGCTAATTTTTGTATTTTTAGTAGAGATGGAGCTTCACCATCTTGGCCAGGATGGTCTCGATCTCTTGAGTTCGTGATCCACCTGCCGAGGGCTCCGAAAGCGCTGGGATTACAGGCGTGAGCCACTGCGCCCAGCTACTGCTGGCATTCTTAATTTGTGAAGTGTTGTTCAAATCTTTTGCCCATTTTTAAATTGGAGTATTTGTCATTTTATTACTGAGTTGCAGAAGTTCTTTGTATATCTCAGATACCAGTCCTTTGCCAGACACATGTTTTGCAAGTATTAACTCCCGGTGTGTGACTATCTATTCGTTTCCTCATCAGTAGCTTTTGATGAGCAGAATTTTTCTTTTTAGAGACAGGGTGTCACTCTGTCATCCAGGCTGGAGTGCAGTGGTGCAATCAGAGCTCACTGCAGCCCTGACCTTTTGGGTTCAGGCCTCCTGGGCAACTGGGACCACAGGCACATGCCACCACATCCAGCTAATTTTTAAAATATTCTGTAGAGACGGAGTTTCACTATGTTGCTCAGGCTAGTCTCAAACTTCTGGGATCAAGCTATCCTCCTGCTTTGACCTCCCAAAGTACTGAGATTACAGGCATGAACCACTGTACCTGGCTAGAATTTTTAAATGAAGTCTACCATCACTTTTTCTTTTACAGTTATTGCTTTCTGTAATCAGTTTAAGAAATTTCTTCCTAGTCACAAGTCATGAAGATACTGTTTTCCTTTAAAGCTTTATGATTTTCACTTCTGTATGAAGGTCTATGATCCATCTCAAATCAATTTTCGTGTATCAGGTGAAGTAGAGCACAAGATTCTCTTATTTTCCTATATGGAGCACATATCGAGTTATTGTATCACCACTTATTGAAAAGACGTTTCTTTCCCCATCAGATTGTTTTAACACCTGTCTCAAAAATCAAAGGCCAATAAGGTGCAGATCTATTTCCAAGATATTCTTCTCCATTGTTCTATTTTCTTGTTAATGCCAGTATCATATAGCTTTGATTGTTGTCATTTTATAGTAAGTCTTAAAGTTAAGTAGTATGACTTCTCCACCAACTTTGTTCTTGTTCTAAATTACTTTCTCTATTATAGAACTCTTGCATTTCTATGTACATGTTAGAATTAGTGATGGCGTGGTGGCCTATCTGGAGCAGCCACTGTGGGGACACCAGCTGCAATGGGGGAAATGCAGCCAGGGCTGCTGCACTCCATGGAGTTGGCAGGGGCCAGGGATAGACAGGAGCCCTGCCCCCTACCAAGTCGGCTGGGCAGGAGCCCCATGCTCCCAGGCGCAGCTGCGGCCACCCAGCCACGGCTCTGGATGCAGGCATCCCTGCACTTTCGGGGATCCAGGAAGCATCCCTGGTCCCTGCAGGCTTGGAAGTGCCTACTCCCACTCCCTGGCCTCTCTCCGCTCCCACCACCTACTTCATTGCAAAGTTGTAGCCAAGCCCAGGTGCTGTCATGACCCAGCCAGGTGTGCACATACACGGAGTAGCACTGAGATGCCAGCACTCCCCTCCCCCACTGATGCCTCAGCCCTCTCTGGCCTTTGGGCACCAATGAATGCAGGAAGGAAGCCAGGGACCTGAGCGTGACTTGGCACAGGCCTGTGGGTGCCCCTCAGCACGGACAGCCTGGGCACCGTGAACAGCATGTTGATGACAGTGGGAGGCAGACAGGCTCCTAAGCAGGAAGAAGCAGGTTCCCAGTGAAACCACAGATTCAAGCCTGAAGCCTGGGCTCCAGGCTGCCAGTTCTAGGTGAAGTCCACAGCCTGGAGTGAGAATTTCATTGACAACTGTTTGGCCAATCGGATGGTGCTTTTTCCAGGACGAGCCAGGGACACCCATGGACCAGTCAGCACACACTTCCTCCATTGTGACAACATAAAAACCCGACTCAGCCAGACTCACACTCTCCTCTGGAAGAACCCACTGAGAGCTGGACACATGTCGGGACAACCTGCCTGCAGAAAGGAGCTACCCACTATGGGTCTCCTCTTTGCTGAGAGCCGGAGAGACGTTGGGATAACCCGTCTGCGGAAAGGAGCTACCCACTACAGGTCTCCTCTCCGCTAAGAGCTGGACACTCGTCTGGATGACCTGCCTGCAGAAAGGAGCTACCCACTTCAGGTCTCTTCAGAGCTGTTCTGCCACTCAATGAAACTCCTCTCTGCCTTGTCCACATACCTCCTTCTTCCTAGATGCAGGACAAGAACTTAGGACCTGCCAAATGGTGGAATTGAGAGAGCTGTAACACAAACAGGGCGCAATGTCCCCCTGCTCACCATGTTGCAGGTGATGAGGAAAGAAGAGATGCAGCCCTTCAGGGAGCCAGACCTAGGGGCTTCCCAAGCCAGGGCTATAACACCCTCTTTGGGACTCTGCAGTTCCTGGTGTCTCCAAGTTTCTGGATGCCACCACATTCCCCTCGTCTAAGTGTGGGTGCTTGCAGCAGAAGCCACTCATGGTACATCTGATCCAGCCTCAGCCTTGCACGGAGGCAGCACCTGTGCCAGGGCCTGGAGCTGCCTGCCCCACCGCAGCAGCCACTGTGCACCGGCCTGGCTGTGCACAGTGGCCAGACCCCAAGCTTGCTCGTTCACAACCCCTCGCCAGTCTGCGTCTGGCTCGCCCTTGGCAGGTGTGGGATCCAGGCTGATAGCACAAGCCAAGAGCAGCCTGCCAGGGAAGAATGAGTCCAGCAGGCCCGAGCAAAACTCAGGCAAAGGTACCACCAGCCACAGAGGTTTCCGGCTGGAAAAGCAACACTCTAAGGATCTTATGACATTTTCATATACATTTCTACAAAAATACCTGCCGTGATTTTGATTGAGCTTGTACCAAATTCGTACATCAACTTACAGCAACTCACCAATACCAACTCTTCCAAACCATGATCATGGTTTCTCCACGTAGGTCCTACGCAGTTTCAAAACAATTTGTACTTTCCCTTGTGATTTCTTGCTTAACCAATGGACAATTTAGATGTTTTGTTTACTTTCTAAATATTTGAGGGTTTCCTAGATACATCTTTGTTATTGATTTCTAATTTAATTCCATTATGGACAGGAAATATACTCTGTGATTTCAATCACTTTAGGCTTTTGGAGACTTGTTTTATGACCCAGCACATAGTCTACCTTGGTGAACATACCAAGTACACTTGAAATGAAGGTGCGTTTGGCGAGCTGTAGTGTTCTGGAAGTACTGGGGATCAGGTAGGTGAAAGTGGCTGACAGTGTTATCCAGATCATCTGTTTTTCATGATTTTTGGTTAGCTGTTCCATCATGGGCTAAGAGAACAATGCTGAAATCTCCAACTATGACCATGGACTTGCCTATTTCTTTTATTCTGTCCATTTTTGCATCATATATTTTAAAGCTCTGTTACCAGGTAAATCCACATCCATGAGTTGTTATCTGTTCTCTATGAATTACCCCTATTGTCACCGTGAAATATCCCTCCTCACCTTTTGTACTTCTTTGTCTTAAAGTCCATTTTGTCTACTATTTAAAAAGTCACTCCAACCTCCTTAGGCTGTTAATGTGGTACATCATTTCCTATCCTTTTACTTCTAACCTGTGGCTTTATAATTGAAGTGTGTCTTGAAGAGAACATATACTTAGGTCTTGCTTTTTAAAAAATCCATTCTGACATTTTCTGCCTTTTAATTACAGGGCTTAGTCTATTATCATTTAACGTAAATATTGGTAAGTTTGAATTGACTTAAACCATTTGGTCAATTTTTGGGGTTTTTTTCCTCTCCTTTTTTTGTGTGTGTTTCTAGTCCTCTTTTCGTGACTTCCTTTGGATTTTTTTAGAATGGCATTTTATCTATTGGCTTTTGAACTGTATCTTTTGCCTTATGTGTTTAGTGGTTATCCTAGGGATTACAATGTACATCCCTACCTTTTACATCTACTTAGCATTAATAAGTACCATGTCAGATCAAATGCAGAAATGTTACAATCTTATAGGTCCATTTACCACCCCTTCGTTGTTCCTTTATGCTAGAGTTGTCATATGTATTCTATCAATAAATGTAAGACTATGTAAGATGATGCTACATTTTTGCTTTAGGTAGATGTATGTGTGTTGGGGGAGTATTTTAAATTTATCCAGATATTTTCCAGTTAGCATTCCTTCCTAAAGACTCAAGTTTCCCTCTAGGGTTTTTCCTTTCTTATTTTGAAACTTCCTTTGGCATTTCCTTCCAGCAGACCCGCACTCTGACACATGATCTTAGTGTTCTTTTACCTGAACATCTATTTTGCCATCATTATTGAAACATTTTGTTGGATACAGAATTCTGGGTTGACAAGTTTATTTTCCTTGAGCCCTCTAAAAATATTGTTCCACTCTCTTCTGGGCTCAATAATTTCTGAGAAAAAGTTCACAAATATCCAAATCATTCTTCCTCACTGCATGAAATGCTGTTTTCCTCAGATTACTTTCAGTACTTTTTTTTTTTTTAAATCTTTGGTCTGCAGCAGTTTGACTATGATATGCCTAGGTGTATTTTCATCATATTCATCTGGCTTGGAGTTTGCTGAACTTCTTGAGCCTGTAAATTTATGTCTTCTGCCAAACTGAGGGAACATTTGGTCACTATTTTCTCAAAATTTTTTTCCATCTCTCCTACATATATATTAAACACTCTGATATTATCCCATAGGTCCCTGAGGCTCTGTTTATTTTTAAAATCTTTTTCTCTCTTCCTCAGATTAGATAATTATTACCGTTTTATTTTGAAGTTCATAGAACCTGAGAGCATGAGGATGATAAAATTACATTCACTATGGCTAATCATTGAAGGGTCATTCTGAACTAGACAGAAGCTAGAAGAAACACGCAATTCTAATTTTCAAAGGAAATTGTACTAACCAGAGATATTCTATCCCAAATGAAATTCAAGTAAATAAATGAAACTACTACTACTGAGCACCTATTAAAGGTCAGAAATTGTACCAGCACTTTCATACTTACCATGTATTTAATTTAGATCACAGCTCATTAATAAAGGTATTACTGTCCAAAATTTACAGATAATAGTACAGAGGAACAAAAAAGTAACTTGTCCCACTAATTAGCTCAAGAGTTGAGACTTTAACTTAGGACTCCCATTATAGCTCTTTCCACCACTCATCTCATTAAAAAAATAAAAAATTAAGAGAATCATCAAGAGTTAGACATATTAGCTAACCTGATTTTCTTTTGTAATAAGATTAGTGTACAAGTAGATATTGGAAGTATGGGGAACATAGTACATTATGATTTCAGCAAAGCATCTGTCAGAAGTAATATAGTATTACGAACTAACAATTAAGGCTCTTAAGACAGACAAAACTCTTAAATGCTGCTTCTACCACTTACTCTTTATGTCATTCTGTCCAAGCATTTAAACTCTAAGCTATAGCTCCCCCCTCGTCTCTTTAAAGGGGAACCATGATGATAACTATCTCATCAGGTTTTAGTAAAGACCACATGGTAAAAACCTACAGAATGCATTTAGCATAGTACCTGTCACATAGTAAGTGGTGAATCAATGTTAAATATTATTATTAAGGCATGATATCTCTTTGGACAAAAAATAATTTGAAACAATTCCATAATAATGAAATATTATGAAATATTGAAAACAACAGTTATTAACCCCATCCTATTCAACTTCTATCAATGTCTGCTTTGTTTTATAATCCACCAAGTATCTTCCAGAAAAGAAAGATTGTAATGGGGTCACTACAGAATTATATAGAACTGCTGGCTCAAAAAGAAATACGCTTATTATTTATAATAGGAAATCATCAGCAATGAGAAGAATGCATTCATAGAAGATTGCTTAAATAAATTACGATCAGACTAATTTTGCACATGTAGTGTAGGAGGAAATAAAAGACTAAAAGGAGATACACCAAAAGATTAACACGATTCATATCTCTTCAACTAATTAACAAGCATCTTATCTATCATTTAGGAAAAGATTACATTTTTTTCAACAGTATTTGGATTCAGATTTCCACTTTGGAATGGGGTGGGTTTATAAGGAGCCATTCTGGGAGACAGAGCTATCTCCAAGGTGACTGGAAGGGGCTGCCTCAAGTTATAAGAGCTCAACAGACCAGGCACAGTGGCTCACACCTATAGTCCCAGAATTTTGGGAGGCCAGGAATTCAAAACCAGCCTTGGGCAAAAAAGTGAGACCTCGTCTCTACAAAAGCTATGAAAAATTAGCCAAGCATGGTGGCACACGCCTGTAGTCCCAGCTACTCAAGAGGCTGAGGTGGGAGGAACGCTTAAGCCCAGGAGTTCGAGGCTGCAGTGAGCCAAGATCACACCACTGCACTCCAGCCTGGATGACAGAGCAAGACCCCATCTCTTAAAGAAAAAAAAAAAAAAAAAAAGAGCTCAATAAATATTTGACTGAACAAATGGTAAGAAATTGCCCAGTATCTGATGCTCAGACACATCCACAACACTGCAGAGGGCATTCAAGCCCTCTGGCCCCTGAGGTACCTGCCAGAGTTTGGACAGACATTTGTTTGTCTGATTTAAGGTTTAGTAAAAGTCAAATCCCTCATTCAATTCCAATGATGACAACACTGTGCTGGAAACATGTGGTGCACTTCATGACAGTTTTCCAGGTATCAACAGCAAAAATAGAAACTGCCTGTAATCTTACAATGGTGCCTGAACAAAGGCTCCAAGAAGGCCTCTTAGCAGTTAGGAAACATGTTCATATTTTGCAACAGAAAGAAGGGAAGAGGAGGCAGGAGAAGGAAGAAAGGAGAACAAGATCTGAAACAAAGCTAGAGATGGCATTTTAATTGAGCTGAAAAAAAAAAATTCTAAAAGTAGCTCCACATCAGAGATTCACAGTCCAGGTTTGCAACATCTAAGTTTCTTGTATTACCTCAATGGGCATCACACAATGCAAAAAAAAAATCAGATTACACTTCATCTTGTTTCCATTTATAAAAGAGAAGATGCCATAGGTTGTTTCCAGAAGTAGAAAGGGTATTGAAAATGAGTAGAAAGGATGAAAATAAAAACCAGGAAAGCAGGGAGATTGCCATGACTTGCAGAATCCACCTCAAACGCCCCACCAGGATTCCAAGCATATAAGACCCCACACTCCGATTCCACGGCAGGTTCTATACTACGTTAGTAAAGCCAAACGAGCTTTAACAAAACATCGAAATCCAAAATGTCAGCCAAGACCTCACCCAAGACCACTCCACCTCTGCCCAATCTCCCCTTCCCCCTCCCAGAGCATTCCGAAGGGCATGGGAGCCGAGGGGCATTTTCCACCACAGCTGAGTTCTTCACACCACTGTAGCATCCCCTCCTGCGTTCTGGGTGTTTGGGATGGAAGCGACGCCCGCAGATAGTTGTTTTGTTTTGTTTTGTTTTGTTTTGTTTTGTTTTGTTTTTTGAGATAGAGTCTCACTGTCACCCAGGCTGGAGCGCAGTGGCATGATCTTGGCTCACTGCAACCTCCACCTCCCAGATCCAAGCAATCTCCTGCTTTGGCCCCTCAAGTAGCTGGGACTACAAGCGTGCACCACCACACCCGGCTAATTTTTGTATTTTTAGTAGACATGGGGTTTCACCATGTTGGCCAGGCTGGTCTCAAACTCCTGACCTCAAGTGATCTGCCCGCCTTGGCCTCCCTAAGTGCTGGAATTACAGACGTGAGCCACCACGCCCAGCCCAGCAGAGATTTTCTTCTCAGATATCACTCAATTCTAATTGGAGACATCTGAACACCCACCTGGATCATCAGCCCCACTCCCACCCCAGGAGCCACTTCGCCTAATAGGGGCATGGAACTCACTCCACTTTCCCTGGGTTCCAGAAGGAAACTCCAGTTATTCAGCCACCACTACTGTTAGCGTGGGAAGCTGAGAAGTACGGAATGAAGCTGAGTTATGAATCATGCGCACACAGACAGCTGTCGGGGGATGCATGCCAACCAGAGGGGCCACGCGTATTCCGTGTTGATGGGACAGCACCTGCAGGAGGCAGAGAGAACTTGTAACAGATCATATGAAATCCCCATTGCCGTAATTCCTTTTCAGAACAGGACAGGGCATAAAAAGAAGTAATCCAGATGATCAGCCAGACAGACATGAAAAGAAAAGAACTGTCCTCAGGCCAGTTGGGCCTCAGTGTCCGAATTGGAAGGACACTTCCAACTTCAGTGGTCTTGACGTCCATCCCCTGAGGAATCTGGCCTCTGAGAAGGCTCCCAGGGCCCATGTGGACAGGGGGGCTCGGCACTATTTCACTTGAAAGGGGGCTTTATGGGCATGGTGGCACGTGCCTTAATCCCAGTTACTAGGGGAGGCTGAGGCAGGAGGATCGCTTGAACCTGGGAGGTGGAGGTTGCAGTGAACCAAGATTCTGCCACGGCACTCCAGCTTGGGCAAGAGTGAGACTCCGCAGAAAGCAAGCAAGCAAGCAAGAGAAAGGAAAAGGTAAAGGAAAAGGAAAAGGGAAGGGGAGGGGAGGGGAGGATAGGGGAGGGAAGAAAGAAGAAAGGGAAGGGAGGGG
>NW_016811676.1:575631-582090 GCF_001698545.2 Rhinopithecus bieti
GGAAGGAAGGAAGGAAGGAAGGAAGGAAGGAAGGAAGGAAGGAAGGAAGGAAAGAAGAAAGAGGGCTTTATAGCTTTAAAAAAAAAATCAGCCAGGCACGATGGCTCACGCCTGTAATCCCAGCACTTTGGGAGCCTGAGGCGGGCAGATTACGAGGTTAGGAGTTCGAGACAAGCCTGGCCAACATAGTGAAACCCCATCTCTACTAAAAATACAAAAATTAGCCGGGTGTGATGGCATGCACCTGCAGTCCCAGCTATTCGGGGGATTAAGGCAGGAGAATCACTTGAACCCTGGAGGTGGAGGCTGCAGTGAGCTGAGATCGCACCACTGCACTCCAGCCTGGGCAACAGAGCGAGACTCCGTCTTGGGGAAAAAAAAAAAAAAAATTAAGCCACAGATCTAGTACAACCCTCCAATCTCACAGATGAGAAACAGACCCTGAGAGGCTGGGTGATTCACTAACATCACACAAACTACTGTGTCAAAACAGCAGGCAAGAAAGTTACAGTCTGAGATTTTGTTTGTTTTTTGTTTTTGTTTTTGAGACAGAGTCTCACTCCCTAGCCCAGGCTGGAGCGCAGTGCCTCAATCTCAGCTCACTGCAGCCTCTACCTCCTAGGTTCAAGCGATTCTCCTGCCTCAGCCTCCTGAGTAACTGGGACTACAGGTGCGTGCCACCACGCCTGGTTAATTTTTTTTTGTTTTTTGTATTTTTAGTAGAGACGGGGTTTCACCATGTTAGCCAGGATGGCCTTGATCTCCTGACATCGTGATCCACCCACCTCGGCCTCCCAAAGTGCTGGCATTACAGGCGTGAGCCACCGCGCCCGGCCAGGTCATTCTAATTTTTTAATCAAGGTATAATTTATATACTGTAAAATACCCACCCCAAACAGTTTCATCTCTATATTGTTGTCCCACCCCTCTGCCCGGCCCAGTCTGAGGTTTTTGTATTTCATTTTCAGGTAAATTCTGTATGCACATATTATTCCATTTTAAACTGAAAACTGTATTAGCATCAAGGTGACCTCTGGAACCAAAGGGCAAAGAAAGAGGCAGGTGCAGACTTCCCCATCATTCCTCCTCCTCCTCGTCTCCTTGCCCTTCCACATCCAGGGAAAATCCTTCTCTGCCAGGCAATGACTTCATTGTTTCCTTCTCACTAATTTGAATACTCTTAAGGGAGAGCCAAACAAAAAAGGAAAATGATGAATGACTCCTTGTGCAATGCAGAAAAAATGTGGCGTTTTGGATCTCACAGTGACGGAATACCCCTCATGCAGAAACAGAACATGCTTCTCTCCAAAACAAAAAGCAGAAACAAAGGTATTGCAGACCTCAGAGGGCGTTTTGCCAAATGCTAGGTATGTAAAAGATTTTAAAGGGGCAGGTGAAAGCAAGTCAACTCTCACCTCCAAAGCAGGTAACTGTTTTATTTGAAAGAAAAACAAAAGTTCCTCTAAATAAGCCACAAAGCTAAATCAGGAGAGAAACAGAAATGGGAGAGGGGATGCCTAACAAGTAGGAGGAAAAATACCCGCTGGCTTATCTGGCACATTTATTTTATACATTTACAGATTTTGACTAAAACACATTTTTAACCCAGAGTTCAGCCTCTATCTGCACACCCTATGTGTCCAGGTGACTGGTCAGACCTCAGTTATCATAAACACTAACTTCTAAGAATATCTAAAAAAGTTTCTACTTAGAAACTACTGTTAAATCATAATTCAAGTTTGGGCAATGCTGTTTCTTATCACAGATTTCTTACTGCATCAGTATCTTGAAACACATTCTCAGGTTTTATTTGCAGTTTCCAAAGTCGGTGGCTATCGGCAGTGCGTGTGGGGAAAGCACCTGCCTTCACTGATAGCTGAAGAGGAGACTAAACCAGCTCTTGGTGGCCACCCTACTCTGTGTCAGAGACTATGCAATGGGCTTTCCACTGTCAGAGACTATGCAATGGGCTTTCCACTGTCAGAGACTATGCAATGGGCTTTCCACTGTCAGAGACTATGCAATGGGCTTTCCACATGGCCACCTGCTTTGACCTTCCCCACATGGATGGCTGCTAGGTCCAACCCGCAGCCCACGGCCAGACGACAGATGAACAAAGGCACTCAGACACAGGAATCCAGGCAAAGAGTGGGCTAGGGGACTGCGCCACCCACAAACACCAAGAAGGGTGCTGTAAAGAGTCAGCAGCCACAGCCCTGAGAAGCCAGCACTCTGGGCATTTATTCAGTACAGATTTAATGACAAAGGTCTTGAGTCAACACATTTGTGGGCAATTCATACAGTCGCCCAGACCCGGAGAGAGTAGTTCTGCACATGGATGATTAAGGGCGAGGTTCCGCGGCCTAAGTAAACTAACTTATCTAGATCAATTTATTTATATCCCCTTGTTATCTAACCTAAGCTTTCAGGCACCAGATTATAACCAGAGGCTGGTTATTCCAAGGTCATGTCATTGGCCCTCCTGCTAAGGAATAACTCCTTTACAATCTATAGACTAGAGAGGAAGCAGTTCCAAACATCAGTGGATTCAGCTCACTACTAAACTATAATCAACACACTTGGCTTTTTCTCTAAGATAAACCTGAACTAGTGGGAAGAGAGTGTAGAGAAGTCCCTGTCACCATCTTGATTGATTATCTTTTCTAACCCCAAACCTTGCCTTATTACCTTTTGTGGTCTTTTATTGCTTGTTTAAATAAAACAGAGGCATCTGACAAAATGAATATTAAATGTAGTTACAATCAAGCAATTCTGCAGAGTAATAAACATCTGGGGTTTTTTTTTAGAGATTCAAGAGAATGTAGTAATGTCAAGTGCACGTGTTTCTGACTGTCACAGAAGGTTCAGGGGTCTCAGGAAGGTGTGGGTGATGCACAAGGCATATCCACGGGACTGCGAAAATGTTCAAACCACTGCAGATTTGGCTCTTTTGAAATGACTGTGAATTACCTGTGAAAATGATAATTAAAGGGTTAAGATTTTTAAAAAACAGAAATTTCAATGAAAAAGAGACTTGCTTCACATATAAGAGAAACACAAACATGGACAACTGACTATGTTTTCTCATCTTTCAAAACAAGTTGGACTAAAACAAAACATTTTTGGCAAAACAGTAACCAGCAACAAACAATTGGTTCTAGTATGAGAAAAAAACTGTCGAAATCTTCAACAAAAACTCCATTCGAAGAAAACACTTACTACACCAGGCACGGTAGCTCATGCCTATAATCCCAGCACTTTGGGAGGCCGAGGTGGGAGGATCGCTTTAATTCCGCAGTTCAAAGCCAACCTGGGTAACAGAGTGAGACTCCTGTCTCTACAAAAAATTTAAAAATTATCCAGGCATGGTGACTCATGCCTGTGGTCCCAGCTACTTGGGAGGCTGAGGTGGGAGGATCACTTGGACCCAGGAGGTTGAGACTGCAGTGAGCCATGATCAGACCACTGTACTCCAGCCTGAGCAACAGAGCGAGATCCTGTCTCCAGAAAAAAGGATACACATAGCACAATCCTGAGCACGGACCACACCCATCTGTTTCATGGACATCCACAGCACTGGTGCTGAAGGATGTATCATGAAGGCTAAAAAGAATTGCACACAAAGTTTAAATAATAATGAGAGTTCCATAAATATTAGCTATGTACTAAGAGTCTGCTGACATATTATCTCAGTGCATCCTTACCCTATCCAGCGAGGCAACCTGAAAGAGGGCCCAACATCCTCTCTATTCCCCATGGGTCCCAGAGCCTCACACAGGGTCTTGCACACAGCTGGTGTGCCAGAGAAAGTAGCTAGTAATTAAACTTTTTATTTTTAAGGAGACTATTACCAGCTACATGACACAGATAAGGAAATAAAGGCATAAAAGGTTGCTGATTTTCCCAAGTTTACTTGTCTAATAAATTGGGATTCCAAACCAGGGCCAGCAGGATCCATCCCAAGATCTAAGTAATGTAAAATGAGTGAACCATGGGCCGATACGCAATTTCTGCAAACACTTTCTAACCCAGCTATCCTACCATGCTAATTTTTTTTTTTCTAAAAGTCTCATAAACCCTCAAAAGATGAAGACTGCCACCATTGAGAACATTCAAAAGATGGGTGCTGTTGGCCAGGCGCAGTGGCTCATGCCTGTAACCCCAGCACTTTGGGAGGCTGAGATGGATGGATCACGAGGTCAGGAGATCGAGACCATCCTGGCTAACACAGTGAAACCCCGTCTCTACTAAAAATACAAAAAATTAGCCAGGCATGGTGTCGGGCACCTGTAGTCCCAGCTATTCAGGAGGCTGAGGCAGGAGAATGGTGTGAACCCGGGAAGCAGAGGTTGTAGTGAGCCGAGATCACACCACTGCAACTCCAGCCTGGGCAACAGAGCAAGACTCCTATTCAAAAAAGAAAGAGAGAGAGAGATGAGTGCTGTGGGTTTGAAAGAGCTTCAGCAGAGTCCCTGCCATGGCTGGGCAGCTTGCTCTACCCTGAAGGAGGACATATTCACTCCACTCCAGGTGACATTCACTCCTGCTGTTCTGTGCAGTCAAACTTGGGATGCTTCAAGTTGTCCAACAGTAAAATGATATTCAACTGCAATGGACTGAATGTGTGTGTTCCCTCTCCAACCCTCTGTCAAAATTCATGTGTTGAAATCCTAACCCCCAATGTGATGGTAATCACTTTTGGGGTGATTAAGTCAGGAGGGTGGAGCCTTCACTAATGGGATTAGTGCCCTTCTATCTGAGGACCATTGAGAGCTCTCTCACCGTCTTTCTGCCATGTGTGGATACAAGAAGTCAGCAGTCAGCAGGGTCTGGTGGCTCATGCCTGTAATCCCAGCACTTTGAGAGGCTGAGGCAGGTGGATCATTTGAGGTCAGGGGTTCAAGACCAGCCTGACCAACATGGTGAAACCCCGTCTCTACTAAAAATACAAAAAAAAAAATCAGCTGGGTGTGGTGGTGCAAGCCTGTAATCCCAGCTGCTCAGGAGGCTGAGGCAGGAGAATTGCTTGATCCCCGGAGACAGAGGTTGCAATGAGCCGAGATCCTGCCACTGCACTCCAGCCTGGGCCACAGAGTGAGATTCCGTCTCACACAAAAAAAGTCAGCAGTCTGCAATCCGGAAGAGAATTTGACTAAGCTGGGTAGCGCCTTGATCTCAGACTTCTAGCCTCCAGAACGGTAAGAAACAAATTTCTGTTGTTCATAGGCCATTCAGTTCATGGTACTTTGTTACTGCACCCCAAAATGATGAGGACATCAACGGCAACGCTGAGAGGACACTGGGACAGCTCAGTTCTAATGAAAATGTCACCTAAATAGAACAGATATCACTATCATAAAATGGTAAACATCACAATAACTCTACCCTCCTTAAAAAATCAGTTACAGAATATGAAAACAAACAACCAAGAACACTAAAAATTAATATAGAAGCTTCTCTGAAAAATACCAGGCCACAAAATAATTCAACTTCAGGGGCTTGGCATGTGAAAGGTTAACTTATTCAGGCGTTGAATTGGAACAACAAAAAAATTTTGATGGAGAACTTGCCAGAATAACCCTTCAGTCACAACCGTTGCCAAAGTCAAAGGCCAAAGTTATATTTTAAACTTTAGAAGTAAACATTAAAATGAAGGTTTTTTTTTTAATTCTCCAATAATTTTCACTTTTAAAGTACCAAACTGACACATAAAAAAATTCGTGCTAATTATCCCAAGGAATCGACTTCTTTAAAAACCCTTTATTTCACAATTACGCTAATATCCCATTAATTTGGGACACTTACCAATGTATTTATTCTTTGCTCATTACCTGTGTGCACATTAAGAGTACACCAATAACACAATACAGGCATTAATATGGAAAACATCAACAAAAGCCATCTGGAAAGCTAATGAATAATCAAGGGATTTCAAATTAAACTACAGAATTTTCCCTTAGAATCTTTAGGACAACACTGTCAAGCTCAATCTATTCACTTCGCCTCCAGAATCAATTTTTCAAACTTTATGACAGGTCTAATCGCTTCCACCTGTGTCTCCAGCTTGACTCTTGACTGGCATGCTACCAGCCAGAGTGGAAATGTAGACAAAGACCCCTATTAGGATCCGGCTGTTTCTCTACTGTGAGGTCACTCAGCCATTAAATTAGTTCCAGCCCAATTTCTGTCCTCTCGGGCCTCGATTTCAGGGGAGGAGGGTGCAGAGTTGAGTCAGTTAGCAGCACAGAACCAGAAGGGAAGAAATGGGGGAAAAGATATTTGGGACTGACTAGGTAGGTGTACATGAAGCTGAAAAGCTGGGGTTGGCCCCAAACTCTGAAATCGAAATACTATCTTTCTTAAATGACTGCAGCTATTCTCTCCAGTGCAATCCTGTCCCCCTTCCCATTTAAAAAAATATATATATTTTGGCCAGGCGCGGTGGCTCAAGCCTGTAAT
>NW_016811676.1:582638-659441 GCF_001698545.2 Rhinopithecus bieti
TATATATATATATATATATATATTTTATGGGATTGTGTTTCCTTTTCTTCTCCTTCATTTGGAGAAAGTCAACTGTCTCCCACACAATGTTTCCTCAACTCACATGAGGCTGATTCACAAAACTAGCTCAGCCATCTAAAAGCACCAGAGGTCACCGAGAGATAGAAAGGCTGGTTGGTGAAGGCTCTGGGGTGGGGGCATCACCAGGTCAAAGGAGGTGAGCTGAAGGTGCCTGGAGAGCATCTAGTGTTCCAACGCCTCTGATCTCACAGCTGAAGACAGTAAGGCTCAGGGAGGAGAGACTGTCAAGGTCATAGAGCTAGTGGATGATAAAGTCTTGGTTCCAGCATTTTCCCTACTAGATTACGAGCTCTACAGCATCAGGAACAAGGCCCAACACACAGTAACTGCAAAAACAAAAACAAACCCCGCACATCTCTCCTATATCACTGAGCCTACTTCATTTCTGCCCAAAGCCCCAATGCTCAGGCCAAGAACGGTGTATGCAACTTTACAAACTGGCACATGCACTAGGATCTGCTTCTGCAAATGCGCCGTCTGGCATGGACGCTGCCTGAGCCGCCAGGACACCTCTCCAGTGCCTAACATGGTGCCTGGTATATAGGGGGTGCTTCAGAACTGTTTATCCCATGAGGCAAAGAAGTCAAATCTAAGCCTGAAACATCAAGGGACTCAAACAGTGACAAATGAGAAATCAGCTTATTTAATAAGAAAATCTAAAATATTATTTACAAATACAAAACGTTCAACCCTTGGCCAGTTCATTCAGATTGCACAAGTATACGAAGGAAATCAGCATAAGCAAGGTTATGCTCATCTGGTCACCACACATTGTGGTTTCACGTCATTTCACTCTCAGATGGAGATTTGATATGAGTCAATCAAAAAAGATGCTATCGGCCGAATAAAAGATGATTCCAAAAATAGCACAATGACTCAGTTACCCCAAGCTCCTATGTTTCACAGCCTAGCCTCATGCTGTCTCTAGAGGGTTGTCATTTATCAGGAGATTAAATGGAATGTGCCACACTCCCACCATGTCAAGGCAGAGTGAACTCTGGGAGGGGCCTTTCCTGCAGTGACAATGGATTTGCAGTGGCTGGTCCATACCCCCTTCCCTAGACCCCACCACCACCAGTAGCTCACATTTGCAAAGGGATTCCTGAGCTGTAGCTGTGGGATGTGAGCCTGGAACAAGGGGAAGTTCACTGTCCCAGACACAGACACGGACTGGACCCATGTCCCTGAGACTCTACTTAACTGGCTGAGCTAACTGTTCACAGGGAAACCTACCAGGAAATAGCACAGAAAAATAAAGACCTCTGGTATGAAACAAAACCGGCAATACACACAGCATAGTGATATGGTTAGGCCCTGTGTCCCCACACAAATCTCATCTTGAATTATAATCCCTGTAATCCTCATAATCCCTGGGTGCCAAGGGAGAGACTGGATGGAGGTAATTGCATCATGGCGGTGGTTTCTCCCATGCCGTTCTTGTGATAGTGAGTTCTCACGAGATCTGATGGTTTTGTAAGTGTTTGGTAGTTCCTCCTGTATTCATTCTCCTTCCTGCTGCCTTGTGAAGAAGGTGCCTTGCTTCCCCTTCGCCTTCCACCATGATTGTAAGTTTCCTGAGGCCTCCCCAGCCATGCTGAACTGTGATTCAGTTAAACCTCTTTCCTTTATAAATGACTCAGTCTTGGTTAGTTCTTTATAGCAATATGGAAACAGATTAATACACACGGCATCCGGAAGGTGTTACCCTGGCAATAGTGTGGAAAAGCAATTCACGGTCAGGAAGACATGTCAGAGAAAATGGCTGCAGCCTGGGATAAAGGATGAAATGACCTTTTCTAAGCAAATGAGTTGGGTGGCACAAGTCAGATTCCTGGGGAAAGAGCATCACTCACGGGGTTTTGACTTTTGACTCTGGGGGTGAAGGGGACTCAGTCATCAGCAAGTGGCACCCACATTGCCCTGTGCTGCTTCCTCTCCTCCGAGTGCTCTCCCCTCTACTCAATCACAAACATGCTTCCAAATTTGTGGGGTGGGGGCACAAGGTGAAGGCAGTGGGGGTTCATGCTGTAAGACAAGCCACTCGCATGCCCAGAGAGATCAAAAGAAAGCTCTCTACACCAGTACCATGGTAGCTCAGCTGGATTTGCAAAGAAGAAAATATCATGTCCTCAAAAATCTGTAAGAAATCTCCAAATCCGCCTACATGTGTAAACACCTTAAAAAAAATTCCTCTAATTACCTTGAGTAAGCACTGAAACAAAAGCAGTGCTGTAAGTCAAATAATTATCTTCACCTGTGATCCTAAATCTGGTAGACCCTGGCACTATGAGAAAGTATACTACTTTCAGGGCCTCCAGGTATTTTTCTTGATAGTCTGAAAAACTGAAAGTACATTCCTGAGGCAGAATCCTAACTGTCTTCCAGTGTCTACCCTCCTCTCCTCCTTAGTGATAGAAGCCTGGTTTCCAGTTAGATCCATGGATGCCTGCTATAAAGACCACATTTATTTCCCAGCCTTGTTTGTACGTCATGTGACTAGGTCCTGTTCATAATACATAAACAAAAAGGCCATATGCAACTTCTGTCCCTTGAAGAACGGGGATGTGGCTTCTTTACCCCTTCCTCCTGCTTACTGGCTCAAGTAAGAACATAAACACTGGGATCGCCATCCTGGACATGTGCTGAAGGTGGCCGAGCAATTCAATTGGGCCCTTGACACGTGAGCCAACACACCAACGCTGGACTTCCCATCTCAGTCTATCTCATTTGCAGGAGAGAAAAATAAAACTTCCATTCTGTTCAAGCGACTTCTATTTTCGGATATCTGTTGCACACAGTGAAACCTAATCCTAATGGATCTAGGAACTGGTACCTGAATCAGGGGTGCTAGGTCTCAGATTATATGTATGCCACCAGAAACAAGGAATAAAAATGCAGCCTGACATGGAGGAGATGGGCAGGGGATTGCTGGCAAAGACACAGGTCTCACAGGTTCTCAACTGCTGATTGCCGCAGCAAAGCCTCTGATGGAGTCCTGACCTTCTACATGTTGCGAGGTAGACCTGGTGTCTCTTAGAAGCTCTATCCTTATAGGAGACAGCTCTGAAAAATCAAAATGTCAGTGTTTGCCAGTCCTTGACACTGTCGGCAAGGTTCAATCAAAGAGAAATGATCTCCAACTAAAGCTAACTAGTCTCAAGAAAGTGGAAAAGAATACAGATTTGATTAGAAAGGAGCTCTGTGTCAGCAACCAACAATCTAAGTTGAGCCTATGGGGCTGTAGCCCCAGCAGGAGGTAAGACAGAGGCTTCACCACATAGAGCCCAGAAGTCTTGTGCCAAAGACATGATGAAGGGCCTGGCCTTCCACCCAAGCCCACGGTTTCATTTGGCCCAAGGGAGTTGCTATTAAAATGGGAGGGAAGGGAATGGCAGAGCGTTGAGGCCTTTAAAAGACCAGAGTTTTTAGGCTGAAAAACTGTCTAGACAAGATCTTGATGGTTACTCACATGGAACCAATCAGAAGCAGACTAGAGGGCTACTAAAGTCCTGAGAGACTTATATCTGTACAGAAACCTTAAGGCTGGCCTATAAAAAGCTGTGACTATTCAGTCCTCAAAACAATACCCAGACCCCAAATCCTCCCAGAAAGCGGGTGTTGGAACCCCATCCGCTCCAGTATCCGTCTCTGATGTGGTACAGAGAAGACCCTTTCAGAAGGCAAAGCCACGGCCCCAAAAGATCCCGGGCAAGAGCATTCCTGGAGGGCAGAACATGGGCTGCCAGACAGCGAAAAGGAAACATACTGGCCACTAGTGCAGGGGGTACAGGGGGACTTAATGGTCCCGATTTCTACTACAGCAGCGTGGCACATGGTGTGCTGGGGGCAGAGAGCTCGTCTGTTTCAGCTAACAGATTGCAAGACCTTAACAGGCACATCTGGCCCTAAAAGAGAAAAGGGCCCATCATCCAGAGATCCTGAATCTGACCGAGGGGAAGGAAATGAATGCGATACTAGGGCCGTTCTCCTTGAGGAATAGGTGAGAGTTTTCTATGGAAGGGAAGACAGATGCATGTGGACTATCTGGGACCTCAGCAGAAACTGCTGGCTGTTCCCTACTGTGTCCTTCCCTGACTTCCTTAGGAATACAACTCCCAATTTTCAGCTGGTGCAGGTTCCATAATGGGGAAGGATGGACGGAGAAAAAGAGATTTTTTAAATCATATGATCAAGATCTATATGTAATGTAAATTTCACTTCTACTTCAGCCCATTAGGAAAGAGCTGCTCAATTGCTGCAGACATGATAAACACAGATGAAGAGAGAAATAAGCATTGAGAGAACCCAGTCCATGGTTTTGAAAATTCTTCTTGTCCTGTATGGTTGGTTCATCAAAGTGATAGTCTCATCATGTTGCCCAGGCTGGTCTCAAACTCCTGGGCTTAAGCAATTCTCCTGCCTCAGTCTCCCAAAGTGCTGCAATTACAGGCATGAGCCACAAAAAAAGTATCCCACTTTTTTTGAGATGGAGTCTCGTTCTGTCGCCCAGGCTAGAGTGCAATGGCACGATCTCGGCTCACTGCAACCTCTGCCTCCAAAGTTCAAGCGATTCTCTTGCCTCAGCCTCCTGAGTACCTGGGATTACAGGAGCACGCCACTACTGCCTGGCTAGTTTTTGAATTTTTAGTAGGCACAGGGTTTCACCATGTTGGCCAGGCTGGTCTGAAACTCCTGAACTCAAGTGATCCACCCACCTCAGCCTCCCAAAATGCTGGGATTACAGGTATGAGCCACCGCGCCTGGCCGTATCCCACATTTTTGATAAATATTCAGAAACAGGAACAATTCCACACACAGTAAATTCTGTTACCTAGAATTCTACACACTGGTGTAATACTAGTGTTTGACACTGTTCCAGTAATGGCTCCAAAGCATTAAAACAATGGTCCCCAACCTTTTTGGCACCAGGGTCCGGTTTTGTGGAAGACAATTTGTCCATGGACGGGGGGTTGGGGAGTGGTTTCGGGATGAAACTGCTCCACCTCAGATCACAAGGCATTAGTCAGATTCTCATAAGGAGCACGCAACCTAGATCCCTTACATGCACAGTTCACAATAGGGTTTGAGCTCCCGTGAGAATCTAATGCTGCCGCTGATTTGACAGGAGGCAGGGCTCAGCCAGTAATGCTCACTTGTACCGCTCACCTACTGCTGTGCGGCCCAGCTCCTAATAGGCTACAGACCACAGCCCGGGCGTCAGGGATCCCCACACTAAAAAATAAAAGTATGAGATTCATTGCTTTGTGTAAAGCACACAAAAGCAGCAACTGGAAGAGAACAGCTGCCGGTACACATTACCTATTATTACTACCACAAATAGACTATGTTTCCATAAGGATAGCTGGTTAACATGGTTTGGATTTATGTTCCTGCCCAAATATCATGTCGAATTGTAATCCCCAGTGTTGGAGGAGGGCCTGGTGGGAGGTGATTTGGTCATGGGGGTGGATATTCCCCTTGCTGTTCTCATGATAGTGAATGAGTTCTCATGAGATCTGGTTGTATAAAAGTGTGTGGCACCACCCACTTTGCTGTCTTCCTCCTGCTCCCATCATGTAGGACGTGCCCGCTTCCCCTTCACCTTTTGCAATGATTGTAAGTTTCCTGCGGCCTCCCCAGTCATGCTTCCTGTATAGCCTGTAGAACTGTGAGCCAATTAAACCTCTTTTCTTTGTAAACTACCCAGTCTCACTTCTTCATAGCAATGCGAGAACAAACTGATACACTCAGGTAGGATCAAATAGAGTTTTAGAAATATTTTGGCCTTATTCTTAGAACATAAGAAGCCATGTATTTTGTGCATCCATCTATCTTGTGGTCCCTCTGACACCAAGCTGACCTCTTCAAATGTCTTCTCCTTAAAAAGGCAAGTGCCTCCCCAGCAGGAATTTCTTCCCGGGTTCACTGACTCAGTAGGCTTCTGTGAGTAACTTCACTTTGTAGTTTTAGGAAGGAACCTCCGGGAACAGTGGATGCAGGGCATCTATGGTAAGCTAAGGCCGTCAACAACCATTCATTCAGTATCAGCTCTGCACCAAGTGAGGGATTAATAACTAATAATCAAACCAAACAAGAAGAGAAACAAAGATTCCAAAACACCCTCAGAAAGGCCAAAATATTTTTCCCCCTTTGAAAAAAATAAAAACTCTTAACCCTATGGGAGGTTCCACCTCTAGTGTTGGCAAGCTCAGCTTCAACGTCTCTCAGACACTTGTACAGACCTGAGTTTCCTAAGGCGGAGGGTTTTTTTTTTTAAGTTTAATATCAAAAGTGAACTTCCTGATATCCAAGACTATTAAGGCAATATATTTATGTAGGTTCTTTTTTCACCCAAAAACACAGGCTGGACAGCATGTGGTGAAGCCCAGCCCTGTGCAGATGTGTGGGAGCCTTGGCCCGTCCACACTCTCAGGGCATGTGCTGCCCTCCTGGCGACACGCTGCCCTGGCCACAAGCTCCAGGACCACACTTCCAAGGTTCCCAGATGGTGCTAACACGAAATATTCTTCAGTATTCTCCACAGAAACAACAAAAACAGCCTGGAAGTACCCGTATTTTTCTACCTGAACTTTGCCTCCCCAAATCTTTTGTTAATAACTTATCTGACTTTTTTATTCAGAAAATGTAACTATCACGAGTTACCCCTTCAATATAATAAAGTCTTCACTTGAGTAACAAAGGATTATCAGAGAGTTTGCAACAAGCAAGTGATGACTGTTCCATCTACAAGAACAGGCTTTTTCCTTTTCTACTGGGAAGCAATGGATGTCGGGGGTGGGGTGGAAGCAGCAGAGTTAAGAAACGCTGAAAACAAAAGTACCTATGACAATACAAATTAACTCAGTACACAACAATTGTTAATGAACACAGCTCACAGTTCCCCTCCCAGTTCGCCCCCGTTACTCTGATAATCCTCCCAAACG
Organism: Rhinopithecus bieti; assembly: GCF_001698545.2. Classification (NCBI taxonomy): domain Eukaryota; kingdom Metazoa; phylum Chordata; class Mammalia; order Primates; family Cercopithecidae; genus Rhinopithecus; species Rhinopithecus bieti. The sequence continues at coordinate 589,664 of NW_016811676.1, forward strand.
ATTCCGCCAAAGCCTCCTCTAATACAACACATATACTAAAACTGCCATTCCGATGACCCTAAGTTTGACAGTCAAGAAAATGCTCAAGTTGGCTCCTCATTTTATATCAATATAGCATTAAATTCCAGAAACTATTATTAGGAAAAAAGGCCAAAATATTCCCATACATTGAATTATACCTCTGTCTAATCATGTGGTCCCACGAGTGAAATGCTTAGAAACTATGAATCCAGTTATTTTTGGAATATTTCACTCCTTATTTTTGACCCCCACATTGAAGGAAGGCACTTTTGTTATTTATTCCCTCCCTCTATAACCCGATTTTTTTTTTTTTTTTATCCCCCAAGTTCTAGGGAGCCTGTTTTTTTTTTTATTCCCCCCCTCCAATCCCCTCTTTTTTTTTTTTTTTTTTTTTTTTTTGAGACGCAGTCTCACTCTCGCCCAGGCTGGAGTACAGTGGTGCAATCTCAGCCTCCTGGGTTCACGCCATTCTCCTGCCTCAGCCTCCCGAGTAGCTGGGCCCACAGGCGCCCGCCACCATGCCCAGCTAATTTTTTGTATTTTTAGTAGAGACAGGGTTTCACCATGTTAGCCAGGATGGTCTCGAGCTCAGACCTTGTGATTCGCCCGCCTTGCCTCCCAAAGTGCTGGGATTACAGGCATAAGCCACCGTGCCCAGCCTGTACCCCAATTTTTAAAACTATAATAGTATTAGTACTATTGGGGAGTTTAAAACAATTCCTTTATTTTCCATTTTTTAATCTTTAGTCAGAGTCTACATAACAGAAGGAATCAAAAGGAAAACTTGCAATAAGAGTAAATTTCAAATATCCAAATGGGGTAATGGACTGCTTTAGAAAAGGTACTGGGGCTGAGCATGGTGGCTCACGCCTCAAATCCCAGCACTCTGGGAGGTTGAGTCAGGAGGATCACTTGAACCCAGGAGTTCGAGGCCAGCCTGGGCAACATGGGGAAACCCTGTCTCTACCAAAAACACAAAACTTAGCTGGGCGTGGTGACGTGTGCCTATAGTCCCAGCTACTTGGGAGGCTGAGGCAGGAGCAACCATTGAGCTCAGAAGGTCGAGGCTGCAATGAGCCGCTTGTACCACTGGACTCCAGCCTGGGTGACAGAGCAAGATCCTGTTTCCATAAATAAATACATAAATAAATACATAAATGTATTGGATAGCAATGTACCAAAAACACTTTTCAAAATACAAAGCTCTGACTTTTTTCAATTTACACAGCTTAGGTGCCATTCAAACTTCCTCTTCAAATGCCCCTCAAAAACATCCTAAATTAAATGTCTAACACTGATTGCAACTGCACAAAAGAAGAATGATAACCTGAGCAATAATGCCATTGGTTAAACATATTTTTTCATATTAGTTTATCAAAGAACATTTTGAAGGCCTGATTCAAGGAAGCAAGACACAAAGCACAACCAACCACCTTCCATTCCCATAAAAAACAAATCTGTGATCAAAGAACTTCACCTTCCTTTTCCACAATTTAACTCTTCTAGGACAAGAGTACTTCCACTTTGCTAATAGGTCTCGTCAAACGCATTCCTCTACAACTCTATCCCCTCCTCCACTGTTGGTAAGAGAGGATGATCAACGGAACAGGTTTCCTCCGAGCAGATGCAGGAGGCCTGCGCACACCTTACCCATCCAGGAGATGCATCGTTGTGGGGGTCACTTCGGCAAACAAAATTACTTTCCCCAACTGCTTGGTCTGCAGATTTTGGCGATAGATCTCCAAGTTGAAATTTTCTGATGAGAAGGCCTCCATGTTGGTCACCACAGGTATACAAGATGGGGTTATTTCTACTTCAGACACGTAGGATGAAACAAATCTAAGAGACAGCTGGCTGGATTTTATTTCTCCCTTGGAGTTCACGTGTTTCCCAAGCCACCGCATGAGAGGATCCCGGATTTCCTGTGTCATAAAGAAATGAGAAGGTCATAATTTGGCATTACATTAGATCATGGTAGCTTTTCCTTATGCCATTTTGGCAATATGAGTACTTCCTAATTCATGACCAATAAAAGCTGGATTAACATATTCCATACATCTAAACGATTAGACAATATGGTAACCATATACTTAGTATGCTTATACTATAAAATAAGCTGTGCAGAAACCAGGATCCAAGAAAATCAGTTCAGTTCATGATTATACTTCCTATCTTACATTCTGTCATGATTTGCAAGATTCCCCTCCAGTCTAGAGTTCATAAGTAGTTCTCCAGTCCTCTGTGCATTTTATCCTCTGTGCATTTTACGGAAAACTTTTATCTTTTCGCCCCACAAAGAAATTCATTATCCTATCTGCAAAAACAACAACAGGAAACCCTGGGGGAAAGAAGTCACAGAACACAAAGCACGAAAATATGAGAACACTCGGTCTCAGCCTCATGTCTTAGAGAACCTCCTCTTCCTCCTGTAAAGACAAGGCAACTTGATCACCGACAAGGAAGACACTAATCTTCACAAAGAAAGTGGGGTACCCCAAAGCTGATTTCTGTTTGCCCCAAATGGAGGTACAAGGAGGAGAAGGAAGGCAAAACCTAGAAGAGACGTTGCCCAATCCAGGTGCAGAGCTCTCTATTCTACCCGTGAAACACCACAACCTGGAGGAGGTTCCCCCACCCCAGACCTTAGAGGTCCCAGAGGCCTTCCTCAAGGGTGGTTTATCAGGAACTGAGGGCTGAGGGAAGTCATCATCTCAAGAGGACTGCACAAAACTTACTAAGATCTCAGTAAACACAGATCCAGGCTCTTAGGCCATCCTCCTGCAAACACCAGGCCCTTCACGTCCCAGAACTCCCTGTGGCTACAGAGAAGTGGCTTCAGAGATGAAATTTAATTCAATGAATTTCAATTGATCAACCTTTAAAACTCACATCTAGTTTGCAGATAATACAGAGAAGAAGAGAACGAGTCAAATGACTTCAGAAGAAAGCATTCAGGGCTGGACACGGTGGCTCACACCTGTAACCTCAGCAGTTTGGGAGGCCGAGGAAGGCGGACCACCTCAGATCAGGAGTTCAAGACGAGCCTGGCCAACATAGTGAAACCCTATCTCTACTGAAAATACAAAAATTTGCCAGGCGTGGTGGCAGGTGCCTGTAATCCCAGCTTACTCGGGAGGCTGAGACAGGAGAATCGCTTGAACCTCGGAGGCAGAGGTTGCAGTGAGCAGAGTTTGCTCCACTGCACTCCAGCCTGGGCAACAAAGAGTGAAACTCTGTCTCAAAAAACAAAACAAAACACAAAACAAAGAAGAAGAAGAAAAAAGAAAGCATTCGGAAGAAATCCAGGAGATAAAACACTTTACAGGACAGCTGGGCTGCAATCTTCAGCTAGTCAATGTCACGGTGGAGATGGGGTGGGGACAGGAGTCGAGAGGGGGACCCAGTCTATATTAGAAGGGGCTTAAAAGACATAATGAAATGCAATGGTTAGTTCTTTACTGGATTCCAATTTGAACAAACTAGCTGGAAAGGACAATTAGGAAATCTGAATGTGAGCAGCATGCATTAGACAACAAACTGGAATTACTTCAGTTTTAATAGGTGTGATAAGGGTACTGTGGAGGCCAGGCGCAGTGGCTCACATCTGTAATCTTAGCACTTTGCGAGGCTGAGGCAGGTGAATTGCTTGAGCTCAAGAGTCTGAGACCAGCCTGGGCAACATGGTGAAACCCCGTCTCTCCTAAAAATACAAAAATTAGCCAGGCATAGTGCCATGCAACTGTAGTCTCACATACTCAGGTGGCTGAGGTGGAAAGATTGCTTGAGCCCAAGAAGCAGAGGCCACAGTAAGCCAAGATTGCGCCACTGCACTCCAGCCTGAGTAACAGAACCAAACCCTGTCTCAAGGAAAAAAGGAGGTAATGTGGTGACATAGAAAAAGTCCTTAATTTTTAGAAATGTATATATGTCATGATATCTGTAAAATTTACCCCCAAAATACATAAAGTAAGGCAAAATGTTGATAATTGTTAAATTATGTTGATAATTGTTAAATCTAGATGATGGGTATTTGGGGTATGGGTTAACAGTATTCTCTCTATTCTTTTCCACATTTGAGAACTGTCATAATTAAGAGTAAAAAAAAGTGGTGATATAAACATAAGCTATTTAAAAATAATAAATTCAGGCCGGGCACAGTGGTTCACGCCTGTAATCCCAACACTTTGGGAGGCTGAAGAGGGTGGATCACTTGAGGCCAGGAGTTCGAGACTAACGTGGGCAACATGGTGAGACCTCGTCTCTACTAAAAGTACAAAAATTAACTGGGCGTGGTGGCACATGCCTATAATCCCAGCTACTCAGGAGGCTGAGGGCAGGAAAATCTCTTTGGAACCCAGGAGGCGGAGGTTGCCAGTGGAGCCGAGATCATGCCACTTGCACTCCAGCCTGGGAACAGAGCAAACTCATCCTCAAATAATAATAATAATAATAATAATAATAATAATAATAATAATAATAAAGAATTCAGGCGGGCGCAGTGGCTCACGCCCTGTAATCCAGCACTTTGGAGGCCCGAGGCAGGCAGATCACGAGGTCAGGAAGATCGAGACCATCCTGGCTAACACGGTGAAACCCCGTCCTCTACTAAAATACAAAAAATGAGCCGGGCATGGTGGTGGCCTGTGTAGTCCCAGCTACTCCAGAGGCTGAGGCAGGAGAATGGCGTAAACCTGGGAGGCGCAGCTTGCCAAGTGAGCTGAGATCGCGCCACTGCACTCCAGCTGGGCGACAAAGGCAAGACGCCGTCACCAAAAAAAAAAAAAAAAAGAATTCAATTGGCCATACACTGGCAACCCATTCCCTCTGTCATCCACTCAACAAACGTTATGGGATGTCTGCCATATGGCAGGCAGTCTCACAGGTTCTGAGGACGGAGCAGTGATCAAAGGGATCAAAATTCCTGTCTTTGGAGGGGTAATGCTACAGTGTGCGAGTCAGAAAGTTAAAAAAGTCCGGGCGCAGTGGCTCACGCCTGTAATCCCAGCACTTTGGGAGGCTGAGGTGGGCGGATCACTTGAGGTCAGGAGTTCAAGATTAGCCTGGCCAACATGATGAAACCCCATCTCTACTAAAAATTCAAAAAATTAGCCATGCGTCGTGGTGGGTGCCTGTAATCCTGGCTACTTGGGAGGCTGAGGCACAAGAATCACTTGAACCCAGGAGGCGGAGGTTGCAGTGAGCCAAGATCGCGCCACTGCACTCCAGCTGGGGTGATAGAGTAAGATTCAGTCTCAAAAAAAAGTTAAAAAACAGTAAACGCAATACATAGAATGTTAGAGAGTAACACATACAAAGGAGGGACAAGAAAACAGAGAAGAGAGGGAGGCCACTTCAGATCAGACAGATGGAGGACCTGCTGAGAAGGCGACGCTTAAGGAAACGCCTGGAGCAAGTGAAGGAGGACGTTAGAACAAAATCCATAGAACTATGTCATTTATATTTATTTATAAAGGGATTCCAGCAAGTGCAGAGGCTCCTGGAGCGGGAAAAGAGCCTGATCGGGGCAGAGTATTTGAGCAGAGTGAGCGCGGGGAGAAGGTGGAATGTCGGGGCCAGAGAGGCAGAGGGGGTGGCAAGAGCCATGGTCCACATTGCAAGGGCCTCAAAGGCCACAGTGAGGACTGGGCATTCACTCGAGGAGCAACAGGGAGCCCCAGAAGGTTCTGCGGAAGGGCGTGGGATGTCCTACCTCTGTTGGAGCAGGATCACCCCACTCCGACTCCTGTGTTGAGAAGAGCCTGAAGGGGAACAAACAAGCAGAGAAACTAGTTACAAAGTCACCTAAATGAACCAGGAGTGAGACTACAGCCTGGACCAGCGTGCAGCAGACATGGTGAGAAAGGATAGGATTCACAGTATACTCTGAAGTACAGGCTACAAGATTTGCTAACAAGTCATATTTGAGATGTTAGAGAAAACAGGGGCACAAAAAACAGCCCATGATTTCTGGCCTAAACACCTGGAAGGACAGAACTGCTGCTGGAAATACCATAGAGAGAGCAGGTTTGGAGAAGAAGAGGCAGGAGGTCAGCCCTGGGTGTGCTAAGCTTGAGATATCTATTTAAAATCCCATGGGTGCTGGGCGCAGTGGCACACACCTGTAATCCCAGCACTTTGGGAGGCCGAGGCAGTCAAATCACTTGAGGTCAGGAGTTCAAGACCAGCCTGTCCAACATGGTGAAACCCCATCTCTACTAAAAATACAAAAATTGGCTGGGCATGATGGTGGGCATCTGTAGTCCCAGCTACTTGGGAGGCTGAGGCAGGAGAATCACCTGGACTCAGGAGGTGGAGGTTGCAGTGAGCCAAGATCATGCCACTGCACTCTAGCCTGAGCAACAGAGAAAGACTCCATCTCAAAGTTTTTTTAAAAAAAAAAAAAGGAAAAAAAAAAATCCCATGGAAACAATGAACTGGCAGTAGAACATGTGAGTCTGGAATCCAGGGGAGAGGTTCGCACCATGGATATCAATTTGAGAACTGTCAGACTATGGGTGATCATTTAAAGCCAAGAAAGAGGATAAGATCCATGAAAAGAGTGACTGTAGTTACAAAGAGGATGCAAAGTAGGGCTGCTATCACCAAGGGTCACAAATCGGGTGGCTTGAGACACTAGAAATCTATTCTTTCACAGTTTTGGAGGAGATAAGTCAGAAATGAACACATCAACGGGGCCATGACTCCTGGGAAGGCTCTGGGGGAACTCATGCACACGCCTTTGCTTCTGGTGCTGCTGCCACTCCATGGTGCCCCTCGACTTGTACACACATCACCCCCATCTCTGCGGCCATCATCACATGACGTTCTCCTCTTCAAGTGTCCCTGATTCTGTGTGTCCTCTAGTCTTCTGAGGACGCCAGTCATACTGGATTAGGGATCTACCCTAATGACCTCATCTTCACTTGATCACATGTGCAAAGACCTGGCTTCCAAACAAGGTCATATTCACAGGCTCCAGGGCTGGGGCTTCCACATATCTTTTTGGGGGACACAATTCAACCAACAATAGTGGTCCACGCTTAGGTTTCAGGGAGATCATAAAGAGTGTGCAAAGGAGATTGAGAAAGGGAGAGAAAATCAAGTGTGTTTGTGAATAGCAGCAGGGGGCAGTGGTCGCGGGAGTCTCCTGATCCAGTTTTGAAGGCTGGAAGACGATGACAGTGGCATGGGGAGAGGGCTGAGAAGTCACCGCTGGCCTCGGCGCCGCAGAGCCCAGCCTCTGATGAGAGCAGTTTGAGAGGCGTGATGGAGGCCACAGTCGGATGGGAGTGGTGAAGAGAAAATCTGCAGACTCCAGGAAAAAAACTTCAGCAAAGAGTCTCCTCTAAAGGGGAAGAGAGACGGGGGCAGTGGCTAGAGGGAGGAATGGGGGCAACGCAGGCTGAGCTTGGTTTAAAGGGGAGAAACAGCAGCATTTTCAGATTGATGTGACAGGTCCCCTAGAGAAAAGAATCCAGAGACCAGGTGGGGTGGAACCCAACAATATAAGCAAAAAGGTCGGCCTTGGGAGCAGAAACAGCTCCCCCATAGGGATGGGGGCAGCTCAGGCTCCCCTCTGGGGACACTTGGTCTTATGACTCCACTGGTTCCAGACCTCCCTTGGCCCTTGCTGGCTGCAGAGCCACAAGGCACAGCCTGGTAACTGAACTTCGCTGCTCCCACCCTGCTCCACGGCTGCAGGGAGGTGGGAATCCTGGTGCTGGTGGCCGGCAGAAGTCATCTTATGATTGCTTCTGTGTTCTCAATAAATAGGAAGCAAGATCATCAGCTAAGAGAGAAAAGAAGGCAGGAGGTGTTGAAGTTTGGGGAGGGAGGAACGAACAAGACAACACAGAGAAAGAGAAGATGAATGTAGTGGGGAAAATCTTCTGAGCGGCAATTCCCCAGGGCAGCTGGAAGCATTTGAGCACCACAGAAGGTCAGTGACTGAACTGAGAGTAAGAAGTCTGCATGACTTTGTGTTTTTATCCTGCCACAGTCAGCTATCCAGCCAAGTGGGCTTAGCAGAGAGGAGGCAGTGAGCTGAAGGTGTACAGAAAGCAGTAACTGAGACTAACCGACCACAAATGAGGCACTGCTGGAGACAGAAAGATAAATAGGACTGATCCTGTTGGGGCTGGAGAGTGAGAGGAATGTCCCTGGACCAAAAAGCTTAGGTCAGCACCAGAGAGAGCTCCCAGAGAAGGTGTGTAAAATAAGGGGTGACCCGACCAGAAAAGTTGTTGGAAGAGGTCAAGCTCAAATGAGCTACCAAAAGCTACATTTGGTCCTATGACAGCACTAACTTTCAGTTTTCAGACTACAGAATACCAAGATAAATTTCAAATGGATTATTCCCTGTTCACCATTCTTTCCTTGGTATATACTCTATTGGAAGAAGAAGAAGGAATGAATAAATAACATACAAAGGTGATCCCCAAACCTCAAATCTGGCCATTAGTTGTAACCAACTCTTCCCCTAAAACTTGGGTCAATGCCCTTAAAGCATAAAATGCACAGATCTGAATTTCCACCACTTTCCCCAGGGTAGTTGGATGTCACCAGGCCACCACACAGGCTAGAGATACATACAGGTGAATAGGTTAAGCCACAAAAACAGAAAGATAAAACTATTATTTAACTCAAGCAGAAAGCTAAGAGGTTATTCATCAGATGATGGTAATATAAATATCCCATTCAAAGTCAATGAAAACCAGGATAAAATGAAAAAGAAACAACTAGCACTAAGTAGAACTTTCAGAACAGGAATAATGCAGGAATTATCCTCTAAAGTGAATCATCCAGATTGACTACGGCATACATACATCATTCATTTAAGAAATATGTATAGAGTACCCACTGTGTCTTAAAAATAGTACCACAGTAGAAAGAGAAGAGGAAGGACAGATATTGCTATAGTTTGAATGTGTCCTCCAAATTTCATGTGTTGGAAACATAATCCCCCAATTCATATGTTGATGGTACATGGAGGTGGGGCCTTTGGGAAGAAATTGAGATTGAATGGGGTCATCAGGGTAGGGCTCCTATGGTGGGACTGGTGGCTTTATAAGAAGAGAAAGAAAGACCTAAACTGGCACACTCCTGCCCTCTTGCCATGTGATTCCCTTCCCATGTTATAATGCAGCAAGAAGGCCCTCACCAGATGATGGCACCACACTCTTGGATTTTCCAGTCTCCAGAACCAAGAGCTAAATAAACCTCTATTCTTTCTAAATTACCCAATCTCAGGTATTCTGTGATAGCAACAGAAAACAGACTAAGAGAGATGCATACACATAACTACAAGACAGTGTGACAAGTACTACAAAAATTCACTCAAACTATTCAAACATACACTTCTCTTTGGCAAAGTAAGTCAATCTGACTTGCCAAATTTAATCACCTATTCTTTTCTGCATGCAAGTTGAGAGCCATATTCTCAAGAAATTACATCATCACTGTTATGTCTACTAATTACTAAAGTAACACTCTAAATTATTTGTTTTTGAAAGCAATACTTAGACATGCACAAATCTGCAAAATAAAACTGATGAAAGCAAGGCATGCAGGTTTTTTTCTTATACCTATTTTACATAATCTTTCAGGGCTTACTCAGAACCAAGTGAATTACTCAGAACAAAGAGAATCTAAAAGGTATCAAATGAAACCAGGACCCTCTTAAGAAACATAACTATATACCACCCATAATTATATATAATTAAATATTTATATTTATATTCACTACAGTCAAATACATTTTAAGTACCATAGGAAGCATTTAGCCTCCCCCAAAACTTTCTCCCCACTCCACCATTATCCCTGGACAACATAAAAATTCTGAATAAAATTCTGGTTGTAAGAAATACCAAAATTACTATCTGTTTGATGTAAATCTGCCTGGCATGTCTTCTCAAATGCACTCAAATTATGATTATGACTTGAGAGCTGCATATATAGCTGCTAATAATACATGTAGGGAAAAGGAATTAATTCATGACTCTTGTCTAAACTCTCCTAATGATCATGCAATGTAAAAATGTTACTGAAGAAAAAAGGTTTGGATCATAGACATCAAGATAAGTGGGCTGACATAAAAGTAGCACTACCCACTCTGCAATCCGTAAATCTACCTATTTCTTTGAACTCAACTACCGGAGGATAGTTAAAACGTCACTTCCATAGGAAGGATGTCTCTGACCCACAGCCGTTCACAAACTTTCATAAACCCTTAGTTACTCTATAGCACTTATCACGACTATACATAATTTGTATAACTGCTTATTCAATGCCACACAGCCTTATTAGAATATAAGTTCCAGAAAGATAATATACATATGTTCCTGTTTCGCTCCCAACTGTATCCGTGGAACCTAGGACAAAAGTGCATGCTTAATAAACATTTACTGTATAAATGCATATTAAAACCTTACCAAAGAAAACTCTCCAAATAACAGATAGATAGGTAATCAAGAGGTAAAACTCAAAAAAGACAATGAGTATGGTCTTGAGATGGCTACATGAGCATCAAAAAGAAATACACAATCTTTGAAATCATTACAGCTAGTTCTATTGACAACAAACAACCACTATCAGATTCCACTTCAAGGGGGTTTATAAAATTCTAATTAATGTTATTTTTCTAACATTTAAATTTCAAGAATTTAAGTATTTCTCTTCCTCTAGGATTTCAGGTTAATTAAATACAATTTGGGTGGAACCAACAGCTGAAGGCTTTATAGTCACATAAATGTGGCCCCTTTAAATCAGCCACAGCACCCAGGCATTCTCAAGAAAGGTGAATATGTCTTTTATTGGGACATGTTGCACAGGACATGAAAATCCCAAGGAATCTTAAAAATAAAACCAAAAAAAACTAGAACTTATAAGTGAGTTTAGCAAGGCTGCAGGATACAAGGTCAATATACAAAAATTGGCAGGGCACAGTGGCTCACGCCTGTAAGCCCAGCACTTTGGGAGGCCAAAGCGGGTGGATCAGTTGAGGTCAGGAGTTTCGAGACCAGCCTGGCTAACATGGTGAAACCCCACCTTTACTAAAAATACAAAAATTAGCTGGGAGTGGTGGCACACGCCTATAATCCCAGGTACTTGGGAGGCAGAGACACGAGAATCACTTGAACCGGGGAGGCAGAAGTTGCAGTGAGCTGAGATTGCACCATTGCACTCCAGCCTGGGTGACAGAGTGAGATTCCATCTCAAAAAAAAAAAAAAAAAAAAAAAAAAAAAAATTGGAAGCATTTTTTTATTAAAAAAAAAAAAAACAATAAATATTTGGAGTCTGGACTTCTTTAAAATATCATTTTGATGGCATCAATAGATCTGAAATATTTAGGGGCATATTTAACAAAATATGTGCCAGACCTGTATACTGAAAACTACAAAACACTCCTGAATTAAAAATTAAAGATGTGTGGGCATCATGACTCATACCTGTAATCCCAGCACTTCGGAAGGCTGAGGCAGGAGGATCACTTGAGCCCAGAAATTTGAGATCAGCCTGGGCAACTCAGAAAGACTCCATGTCTAAAAAAAAGAGTTTTCCTTTAATAAGCTGGGTGTGGTGGCGTGTACCTGTCGTCCCAGCTACTCAGGAGGCTGAGGTGAGAGGATCACTTGAGACCAGGAGCTAGGCTGCAACAAGCCGTGATGCCACCACTGCACTCCGGCCTGGGTGACAGAGTGAGACCCCATCTCAAAAAAACAAAAAGAAAATTAAAAAGGCTGTAAATAACTGAAAAGATACACCATGTTCATGAATCAGAAGACTCTGACACTGCTAAGATGTCAATTCTTCAGATTAATCTACGGGTTCAATGCAATCCCAATGAAAATCCCAGAAGGCTTTTTTTTGTTGTAGAAATTAACAAGCTGATTATAAAATTTATACAGAAATAGAAACTATTTTAAATGGCCAAAACAATTTTCAGAAGGAACAAAAAGTTGGAAAACCTACATTATTTGCTTTCAAGATTTACTATAAAGTTGCAGTGTATCAAGACGGTGTGGTATTGGCACACAGACATATGTACAGATTACTGGCACAGAATAGGGTACAGAAATAGGGCCAAACATATAAGTGTGATTGATATTTTTAATTTTTTGAGACAGGGTCTTGCGTTATCACCCGGGGGGAGTGCAGTGGTGTGATCACAGCTCACTGCAGCCTCAAATTCCTGAGCTCAAGCCATCCTCCTGCCTTGGTCTGTTTGATTGATTTTTGACAAAAGTGCCCAAGTTAACTGACTTGAAAAAGGATAATCTTTGCAATATGTGGTGCTGAAACAAACATTCATATGCAAGAAAATGAAACCTTGATCTTTATCTTGCGTGTATATAAAAATTAACTTGAAATAAATCATAGACCTAAATGTAAAACTACTAACCTTCTAAAATAAAATACAGGAGAAAATCTTTCTGACCTTGGGTAGGTCAAGTTTTTTTCAGATGGAACAAAATAAGCATGAACCATAAAAGGAAAAAAGTGGTAAGCTTTTTATAAAAATTTATAAAAGTAAGACTTTATAAAAATTAAGGATATTAAGAACTGCTGTTCTTCAAGAGATAATGCTGGCCAGGCATGGTGGCCCGCACCTGTAATCCCAGCACTACGGGAGGCTGAGGCCGGTGGATCACCTGAGGTCAGGAGTTTGAGACCAGCCTGGCCAACATGGTGAAACCTCATCTCTACTAAAAATACAAAAATTAGCCAGGCATGGTAGCACACACCTGTAATCCCAGCTACTCGGGAGGCTGAGGCAGGAGAACTGCTTGAACCGGGAGGCGGAGGTTGCAGTGAGCTGAGATCACGCAACTGCACTCCAGCCTGGGTGACAGAGCGAGACTCCGTTCCAAAAAAAAAGAGAGAGAAAAGAGAGATAATGCTAAGAACAGTGAAAAGACAGACAACAAACTGGAAGAAATTATTCTCAATACTTACATCGGACAAAGGACTTGTATCTGGAATATAAAAAAGAAGTCTTAAAATTTTAAGACAACAATTCAACTTAAAGCCTGAGCAAAAGAGCTGAATAGACACTGCCCAAAAGAAAATATCGGATCGCCAATAAGCACATGAAGAAATGGCTGGCACCAATTGGCAACAGGAAAATGCAAATTAAAACCACAATGAGGTGCCTCTATACATCCACCTGAATGGTTAAAATTAAAAATTAGGCCGGGCGCAGTGGCTCACGCCTGTAATCCCAGCACTTTGGGAGGCCGAGGCGGGCAGATCACCTGAGGTCAGGAGTTCGAGATCAGCCTGGGCAATACGGTGAAACCCTGTCTCTACTAAAAATACAAAATTAGCCGAGCGTGGTGACACTTGCCTGTAATCCCAGCTACTCGTGAGGCTGAGGCAGGAGAATCTCTTGAACCTGGGAGGCAGAGGATGCGGTGAGTCGAGATCGTGCCATTGCACTCCAGCCTTTGCAACAAGAATAAATCTCTGTCTCACCAAAAAAAAAAAAAAAAAAAATTAAAAATTATTTTGAGCCCAGGAGTTTGGGGCTGCAATGAGCTATGAGCACACCACTGCACTCTAGCCTGAACAACATAGCAAGACCCTGTCTCTACAAAAAAACAAACAAACAAAAAATCCCAGCACTTTGGGAGGCTGAGGCAGGAGGACTGCTTGAGCCCAGGAATGTGAGACCAGCCTGAGCAACACAGTGACCCCCAGTCTCTACAAAAAAAAAAAAAAAAACTAGTCAGGAGTGGTTGTACGCACCTGTATCCCACCTACTCAGGAGGTTGAGGTAGCAGGATCACTTGAGCCCAGGAATCCAAGACTACAGTGAGCCATGACTGTGCCACTGCACTGACAGCCTGGGAAACAGAGCAAGATCCTGTCTCTTAAAATAAAAAGATCTGACAATTTATCAAGTGTTGGCAAAGATGTAGAATAACTAGAGCTCTCATGTCCTACTGGTGGGTATGTAAAATGGTACAATGGTTTTTAAAAAACAGTTGGCAGTTTCCTATAAAGTTAAACACACACTTCTCATATGACCGAGAAATTCTAGGTATTTCTAGAATTCCTAGGTATTTACCCAAAAGAAATGAAAACACATGTCTGCGCAAAGACCTGTATGTGGATGTTCATAGCAGCTTTACTCAAAACAGCCATAAATGACAGCATATCCATACAATGGAATACTACTCAGGAATAAAAAGTAATGGGCTACCCACACATGCAACAAGGACAAATCTCAAAAACATAACACTGATAAAAAAAAAAAAAAGACAAAGAAGAGTATACAGTACACTATATGATTCCACTTAGATGACATTTCAGAAAAGGCCAATCTAATCATCTAGTGATAGACAGTATATCAGTGATCGCCTGAGACTCTAGGCTTAGGGATGGATGAACAGATGAAAATTGATTAAGAAAGGTTCAAAGTCCGGGCGCAGTGGCTCACGCCTGTAATCCCAACACATTGGAAGGCCAAGGCGGGCGGATCATGAGGTCAGGAGATCGAGACCATCCTGGCGAACACGGTGAAACCCCACCTCTACTAAAAAATACAAAAAACTAGCCGGGCGTGGTGGTGGGTGCCTGTAGTCCCAGCGACTGAGGGAAGCTGAGGCAGGAGAATGGCGTGAACCTGGGAGGCGGAGCTTGCAGTGAGCTGAGATCACGCCACTCCACTCCAGCCTGGGTGACCTAGCGAGACCCGGTCTCAAAAAAAAGAAAAGTAACAAAGGAATCTTTTGGAATACTGGAAATGTTCTGTATCTTTGTTGTAAAGGTAGTTACACATAAAACATTTATCAAACTATACACTAAAATGGTGCATTTTCTTGATTTATATTCAACAGTAAATAAAGTTGATTTTTTAAAAAAGCAAACAGCAACAAACCTATGCAACATTAAACAACACTAAGGCCCGTGAGACTCCATATTCACTAATGTCCAAAATAACACTAATATCTCCACTTCTAAAGAGAGTAAATGCTTGAATCTGTACCTAGTGCAAATTCACAGAAGTGACTACTCTATGGTGGGTAAACATATTGCAGCGTCTGCTACAGATAGAGTGCAACTAAGATCAGAAACCCATGTTATGCTGTGTCTCGCCACGTTATCTATTGATTGGAGGCAGCGTCTTGCTCTGTTGCCCAGGCTGGAGTGCAATGATGTGATCATAGCTCACTGCAACCTTCAACTCCTGGGCTCAAGCAATCCTCCCACCTCAGACTCCCAAAGTGCTGGGTTTACAGGTGTGGGTCACATCACTTTTGAGCAGTTCCACCCGTTACTTGTCTTATCTGCTAAATTTACCCAGCTAACAAGATTCAGAGTTGAATTCAAAATATTTCTTATGATCTCCATTTATGTTTTGGAGCTTCCTTTCCCAAGAAACACCAAATCACTGATCTTAACCTATAAAGGTTTTCTATCTTAGAGACACATTTGCCTCATTGTAAATAATTAGATTAGTCGTGCTTCAGTCATAACATCATAAGTTGCTAGGCAACCAGAAGCAAGTTAATCAGAAAACGAATCATCAAAGACATGGCACGCAATCTCCTTTTACGGGTGTCTCATTCTTAAAACACTTTCAAGGAAACAGAAGCAAATATTTGTCTACTCGTATGGAATTTATATGACGCAATCCAATTCTTACTATTGGTATTTGACACACAAAATATTCACATTCGCTTGGTGTCTTCACTCACAGGACAAAGCCAGATGGCACAGCAAATCTTCATAATCAAAAGATGACACTCCTGGGCCAGGCGCAGTGGCTCATGCCTGTAATCTCGGCACTTTTGGAGGCTGAGGCAGGTGGATCACCTGAGGTCAGGAGTTCGAGACCAGCCTGGCCAACATGGTGAAACCCTATCTCTACTAAAAAATACAAAAATTAGCCGGGTGTGGTGGTAGGCACCTGTAGTCCCAGCTACTTGGGAGGCTGAGGCAGGAGAATCGCTTGAACTCGGGAGGTGAAGGATGTAGTGAGCAGAGATTGCGCCACTGCACTCCAGTCTGGGGTACAGAGCGAGACTCTGTATGAAGGAAAAAAAACAAAAAATGGCACTCTTGAAATAGGACTGGTTTTTTGTTTTTTGTTTTTTTTCCTGACTTCATTTAAGGCAGGGATTGATCATTTGACAATCCTTGGGGTGGATGTTTATTCAGAGCACCAGTACCAAGCAAAGCAAGGCTCCATGCACGTTTGCGAGGTGCCTGTCTGGGTGTCTGTGTGTGTACACCTCCTCACTAGCCTGGTCTTTTATGCAGCAGCTTCTGTCTAGCCACCCTGGTCCCCTGTGGTCTAACCAACCCCTGCCTGATCTGTCCAGATTCCACACTGCACGGCGCTGCACCCTGGCATGGGTTCTGAAGACTGCTGCTTCCTGCTTCCCACCCTGTGTTCTGCCACTAGCCCCGAGCACTGGCATGCAAAAGTGAACGGATCTGGAGGGCTTCCACCTTCCAGTGGCTTAGTTTGCTGAAACTAGTCCATTTTCACAAACATCCAGGCTGACTGTCGCTTAGGGACACCCTCAGGCCAAAATGAACCTGGAGACATGGTTTATTTAGCCCACATTTTGAACCAGTTGCAACACTTAAAAATTGAGATATTTCATATCACATTTCCTGCCTCTTTTGAAGAAGTAGCAACTCTTTCCACACAGCAGTAATGGGCTGCAGCCAAGTAGCCACCCTCATCCCGTGGAGAACACGCTCCAGCTGGCCCTATGTGTCCCCAGCAGCCAGCTGCACTCTGTGCCGCCTCTCCTGCCCCCTCCCCTGGCCTCTGGGTTAGAGACCACTCATCTTAGCCCTGGCGACAAGCCTGGAATCCACGCAGCCATCCTCCTCTGGGCCCCTGATGATGCATCCTTCCAGTTAGGTCCAAACTGAGTCTAGTAACACTGACTCTCAGAACAGACGGGGACCATTTTGGTAGTTCCTCAAAAAGTTAAACAGAGAGGGCCAGGCACAGTGGCTCCCACCTGTAATCCCAACACTTTGGGAGGGGCCGAGGTGGGTGGATCACCTGAGGTCATGAGTTTGAGACCAGCCTGACCAACATGGTGAAACCCCGTCTCTACTAAAAATACAAAAATCAGCCAGGCGTGGTGGTGAGCACCTGCAATCTCTGCCACTTGGGAGGCTGAGACAGGAGAATTCTTGAACCCAGGAGGCGGAGGTTGCAATGAGCCGAGATTAGGCCATTGCACTCCAGCCTGGGCAACAAGAACGAAACTCCATCTCGAAAAAAATATTAAACAGAATATATCACCCAGCAATTCCACTCCCAGGTATAAACCCAAAAGAACTGAGAGCAGGGACCCAGATATGTGTGTTCCAATCATCATGGCAGCATTATTCACAATAGCCAAAGGCTGGAAATAACCCAGGTGTCCCTCAATAGACACATGGATAAATAAAATGTGGCATATACAACTTAGGGGATATTATTCAGCCAAAAAAAAAAAAAGTATGAAGTTCTGATACATGTTGTAACATGGATGGACCTTGAAAACATTACGCTAAGTGAAATAAAAGCCAGATACAAAAGGACAAGTATTGTATGATGTCACTTGTATGAAATATCCAGAATAGGAAAATTCTTAAAAATGGAAAGTAGAACAGAGGTTACCAGGAGCCACAGGGAGAAGGGAAGGGGAATTATTTATTCATTGTTACAGAGTTTGTTTAGGATGCTTAAAAAAAAAAGTTTTGGAAATAGAGAGTGAAAATGATTGTAAAACAGTGTGGGTGTAATTTACACCACTGAATCAGAGACTTAAAAGTGGTTCTAACGGCAAACTTATTTTATAAATATTTTATTACAATAAAGAGAGAAAGGGAGAGAGAGAAGGAGTCAGGATCTCAGTCCCTTTATTCTCACAAAGCTCCCTGTCCTCTATGCAATTAGCCACAACCCCACCCCCCGCCATCAAGCAGCCCTGCGGACCAGGGGGAGCAAAGGGACAGCTTGCACTGGCAACCAAGGGGTCTCGCTGTGCTCTCCTCGGGGTCCCTCCTTGCTGTCCCTGCGTATCACCAAAAGAGGCCATTCAAGGGACCTCTCAGAACAAAAGTTGTTTCCAAGGTGACTTTCCACCTACTTCTCCTGCTAAATGATTTTAAGTTCTGCTTAGGCACCCACTCAGCTACAACAAGAGTGTGAAAGCCACCACTTTCTGCACACCCACTCAATGCCGAGCACTGCTAGGTGCTGTGGACCCAAGATCCCCAGTCCTTTCCAGGCGACACCCCTGCATCATTAGCACCATCCACAGCAGAAGAAACGGGACCCCAGACAGCATTAATGACTGCCCAAACCACACAGGCAGTATACCGCATAGCTGGAATTTGAACCCATGAAACCAAATCTGTCTGGCTCCCAAATCCTTGCTCTAATTCCTATCCCACAGTCCTCACAAAGAGACCTACCTAACCCAAAATGCAGCAAATTAGGAAATGCCTATTTACTACAATCAAAATGCTGATGGTATCATAAACTCAATATGCAACCATCAATAAATATAAAATGGATGTATATGGCTCAGAGCTGGGGGTGGAGTGGGAGGGAGAAGAGCAGTGGGCAGGGGTGGGAGCAGAGTGTTTGGTAAGAGAAACTTGAATTCGGCCGGGTGCGGTGGCTCACGCTGTAATCCCAACATTTTGGGAGGCCCAGGCGGGCAGATCACCTGAGGCCAGGAATTCGAGACTAGTCTGGCATCGTGAAACTCCCTCTCTACTAAAAATACAAAAATTAGCTGGGCATGGTGGAGGGCGCCTGTAGTCCCAGCTACTTGGGAAGCTGAGGCAGAAGAATCACTTGAACCCAGGACGTGGAGGTTGCAGTGAGCCAAGATCACAGGCCACTGTACCACTCCAGCCTGGGTGACAGAGCAAGACTCCCTCTCAAAAAAAAAAAAAGAAAGAAAAAGAAACTTGAATTTGAACCTTGAAGCTACCACCCATTGGCTGTGTCTACTTAGACAAGGCTGTGAGAGGACACTTTCCCAAAGAAACAAAGGTTTTAGCATGTAAGTGAGCTACTGCTGACCTCACCCCATCCGGTTTCTGGAGGAAAGAGGTGTCATATTCACAAGGTTTCCGTAATGGAAGGACTGTGGGCAGAGGTAAGAGAACCCAAGAGCAAGGAAGGGGTGGCAAAGCACTGAGAACCAGCAAGGGACTGAAGGAGCAAGAGGTGGAGCTGCTAATGGCAAATAATATTAAATACCTCGACCTCTCTCCATTTCTGCCATCAGTCTCCTGCCAGTGCAGCCAGTGATGAGAAGCATCCAGAGTTAGGAGCACGGGAGCCCAGGGATGGGCTGACAGGTGAACAGTCCAGGGGCCAGCACATCTAGCTGGGTGGCCTCGCTGGTTATGTGGCCCCTCTCACACCCAGCCCTGCACAATTCTGACTTAGTCCCAGCAACAACATGAATTTCTACAAGTCCTGATCTAGCGATGAGTCCAAACTGATTCTGCAACTCCAAAGAACTTAGGATTGATGTCATTGGCTATCTAACTCCTAAGAATACGAGTTCCTCCAGGGCTGAACTTGCCACAGTGCTTTCCAGATCCCCAACACCTGGGACACAGTAGGCACTCAATAAATGTCTGGTAAACGGTCTTCCTTTTATAATGTAAAGTGATAGCTCAGCCTCGGACGCTGAAAGGCCCAGGATTTACTGCATTTTTTTGTTACCTGCCAACTAGCGAAGACCACAAAAGGCTTGAGTGGAACAGTAAAAGCAGGGAGTGAATAAGTCATTTCTAACAAGGCTGGTTTTATAGGCATCACACCTCCACCCGGCCAAATAGGCTCATTGTAGAGGTGGAATCTATTCTGTAAGTGCAGAGACCAAAGAGAAAGCCAGAGTCAGCTCTAACGGCAAGGGCGGCTCTACGGGGCAGCTCAGCCACCGCCTCCACAATAAGAGACGCGAACTTCCACTGCCTGGGCTCGTGGGTGCGGGACCGACACCCGCAGGAGTCTCTGCTGGGGCCTTCATCAAGCCTGCCCAAGGAAAACACCCGCCATTTGTCTCTGCCCAACACAAACAGGCTTCTGACAGAGCAGGCAGTGTGGGGGTGGAGGGCATGGAAAAAGCTGGGGCTGAGCCCTGGGGGCCCACGGGCAGCCCTGCCTGGTGCACCCAGAGGTGGCCCATTCTAGACACCATTGTGGCCGTTCACACGTTCCCTTCCTTCGGATGTTGACATGTCCCCCGGCCCCACCACCCTCAGCTATTTGCCTGTTACCTGCCGGCCCCACCTGGGCCTCTTGTGTGGGCAGGGGACTCTGGGACAGGATCCTGCCCTCGGCTCTGCCACCACCAGCTGTGAGGCCGCAAGAGGCACTCCCTGGGCTGACCTCAGCTTCTTCATTTTTCTAATGAGAAAACGAGAACATCTCTCTCTGGCAAAACGGAGCTTCAAGATTCAATGTTTAGCCTCCACTGTTTAATTCTCAGTTGAAATTTAACATCGTGTTAGGATGCCAGGGTTAAAATACATGTTACCTGAAAAGAGAGAAGGAGCCCCATATCAAGAGGCTAAGAGCTTTCTGCTCCAGGGCCTTATCTTAGCAAAGGTTCACTGGTCCAACCGGCTGTCACCATGACACTCAGGAAAATCCAGAGAATCCCAGGGAACAACACCTGGCCAGGCCTGGCAGGAGAGAGGGCAGTGGCATCTAACACTGCCCTATGTGTCCAAGGAGAGGGAGGGTCTAAGCTCACGCACTCAAGGCTGCAGTCTAAGAAGTTCCAGCTCAAAAGTGCATTCGTTCATAGGAGAAAGGGGCTGACCGCCCACTTTGTACACAGAAGAGTTTCTAAACTGAAAAGAGTTTTTAATAACACACAAAACAATTCCAACTTTTCCCTGAAACTCCATCTGGCCAGTTTCCTCTGGCACGTCCACAGCTGATTCTTCTAGAAACTGTTTAACATGATTGTTAAGAATAACCTAACAACCCGTTAGGTTATTTATCCTGCTCTTCCAGAAAACAGAGCTGGACTATGCGGGCAGCTGCTTGGGCAGAGAGGGCTGTGCACTGCTGGCCTGTCCCTGGGGTCTCTCGGGGCTCTCAGTGCACGGGAGCCAAGGAAGCAGCTCCCAATCCATTAGCGGGAAAAGCCAAAACACTTTGCAAGTGTCCAAATAAAATGCACTTACTAAATGTCTACTATAAGCAAAACACTGGGAAAGGGATACAAAGATTAACAACATATGGTCCTTGCTTTCAAATCATCTTGCATGACAGTTTAATGGGGAAAACAGATATTTACACAAATAATACAACAACAGCACTTATACAAACCACCTAAAAAAAATTCCTATGGAAGTGACTGGATCTAAGGTTCCAAGTCGCAATACTTGGGTTAGGAAATTGAAAAAAAATTCAAATCCTATACCCGTGACGTGATCATCTGTGGAATTTTCCTGGATCGGAGCAGTAGAATCCCTTTGATGAGTATAAAAGATCAACTATTTGTCCTCATAGCATCTGGCTGTAAGATTTTTTATGTTCTGTAATTTAAGACTTTTCTTTTAAGAGATAGGGTCTTGCTTGCTCAACATGTTGCTCAGGCTGGAGTGCAGTGGCACGATCACAAACTCAACTCCTGGGCTCAAGCGAACCTCCCATCTCAGCCTCCCAAGTAGCTGGGGACTATAGGTGCACACCACCATGCCTAGTTAATTTTTTTTTTTAAATCTTTTGTAGAGATAGGGTCTCGCTGTTTGCCCAGGAGTGATCCTCCCACCTCAGCCTCCCGAAGTGCTGAGATTACAGGCATGAGCCACTGCAACCGGCCAATTTAAAACTTAAAATCTTACTACTCTAAGAACTTCATACACATGTGCTTTATAAATGCTGGTTCATATGAAGATGGAATACTCCCCTCAACCCCGTAGGGTGATACACAGCCATATGGAACCATCACTAACTAGTAGGCTACTGCTTTTACTTCAAATAAAACAAATACTCCCAGGGCCAAGTAGAAACTAGCGCTGTTCTCTTGACAACTCCTGGAAGCAAAGATGTCAAAGCCTCCCACTCTTAAGGTGGCTCAAGCCTGTAATCCCAGCACTTTGGGAGGCCGAGACGGGTGGATCACGAGGTGACGAGGTCAGGAGATCGAGACCATCCTGGCTAACATGGTGAAACCCCGTCTCTACTAAAAAATACAAAAAAACTAGCCGGGCGAGGTGGCGGGCGCCTGTAGTCCCAGCTACGCCGGAGGCTGAGGCAGGAGAATAGCGTGAACCCGGGAGGCGGAGCTTGCAGTGAGCTGAGATCCGGCCACTGCACTCCAGCCTGGGCGACAGAGCAAGATTCCGTCTCAAAAAAATAAATAAATAAAAAATAAATTAAAAAAAAAAACAACCCCCGATAGAGTCTGGGCTTTGTGGTTTACTTAAAGGCAGTAACATTTGCATATTCAAAACAAAAACAAAAGGCCCTCTTTATCAGGAAAATGTGGCAAAAGGTTCACCAGTGATAAATCCGGGTGAAGGCTGCATGGGGCTTACAGGGTTGGTGTACGACTCTTTTACCTTTTCTTCAGTTTTAATTTTTTGTAACAAAAAATTGGGGGAGAAATAAAGGATTTTCCCCAGAAGTTTGAAAGGCCCTGCCAGCTCCTACATGAACTGTAGATTTTTGTTCTGCTGTTAATCATGGAATCATCAAAGAAACAGCCTTCATAAAGAATCAAAAAGCAAAACAGCAATGAAGAACACCTTTTAGCTTTTTGATCTGAACAAGCCTTCGTGCTGCCTGTGCTGGGGAAGCATTGCTAAACCATTCTGAGGCAAGAACACCTCCCTGAAAAACCACAGATTTCCATCCTCACGGAGCCGTCCCTCTGGAGGCCCAGATCTTGTACGACCCAAATGCAGGGCGCACTTTCCCCAAGTACAAACCCCAGTGCGTTTCATGAAGCTGCTCAGTATATGCGGAATCAGTGCATTAATAACAGCTTATTGGCACCAAATGAAAAACACACAAGTCTTAATCTTAGGTCTTGAATTTTGTCCAGGTCCTACGTCATACCTGGCTGGAAGGCCTACAGCCGTAAGCATGCTTGGTGACTGGAGGCTGTGTAGTGAGACCTGAGTTTTGAAACCAGGATTGGTAGCTTAACAAAATTTACTGGTTGTAGAAAAAGTAAACTTGCCTCCAGGGAGGTGAGCTCAGCCTCACCATTCTGACAGCAGCCTCTGGTGGCCAGTTTAGTAAAAAGTGTTGGCTCTGATGCTGAAAGCTCGGACCTTCCCTTCTTAATGAAGGTCACTGCAAGCAGACAGGCCATTCTAGGTAACAGCTGGGGGTGACTGGGGAAGCTGCAGAAATCCAAACGAAGGTGTGACTTTGGGCCATGTAAATCACCAAGTCATTGGATGATCTGTCTCTTGCATTAAAAAAAAAAAAAAAATGAAGTACTCTCTTTCAAAAGTAGAAAAATAAATAAAGAGAACTGTTTTAAAAGGGCTCGAGTCACAAGGCAGATAACACATACTCAGTTTGAAAGTAA
The DNA here is from genome assembly GCF_001698545.2 of Rhinopithecus bieti. Taxonomy (NCBI): domain Eukaryota; kingdom Metazoa; phylum Chordata; class Mammalia; order Primates; family Cercopithecidae; genus Rhinopithecus; species Rhinopithecus bieti. Next base: position 613,232 of record NW_016811676.1, read on the forward strand.
TCTCATTCCATACTTGCATAGAAAGCCTTTAAATATTCAAGGAGCACAGATTCCTGCACAAAATAAAGCCCAGCCTGTCTACTTTCTTACATAGCACCCCACGGTACACTAACTCCTATGTACTGAGTGCAGGAAATTCTTCCTGCCATGTAAGGAATTGCTCCATAGGGCAGAAACTTCTAGAAAATGCTACGACCATTCATTCAGAGAACAAAATTAAATATTCAGGACTGTAGGTGAGGCCTGATTTCTAGTGCCACAGATTCACACCATTTCACTGGATATAAATAGAGGAATGATCAGAGGCCGACAGTTGGCTTCAAAGGCAGAGAGGGTAAGAAGGAGATGCCATCAGCTTCAAGCCAACTTCTTCGTAAGGTGCACTCTGTCCTCAGCCGTCAGAGAACAATCTGGAAACAATCTGCTGAGCAGCTGCTCTCATCAACAAACTGTTTATTGTAAGAAAGTGGCTGGGTCAAAGGCTAAACATCAACCCGAGCTGAAAGCATACAGACCAAAAATCAATACCGTCCCTGCTAAAGAGACCCAGGACTTCGCATGCAGAAAAGAGTGGGTGAGGAACTCATGCTTAGTTCTGAAAGAGTGAGAGTTGGAACAAAACCCCCATATTTCAACATTCAGGGTTCTTCTGAGTGTTATTCTAACTGGCCACTTGCTGCTATTTGCAGAACGGCCTAGTAATGGGGGCTAAAATGTGGCATTCAACAGGGACATAGAAATCAACATTGCCCAAAAAGTTACAGGGGTTTACANTCACCAGTGATAAATCCGGGTGAAGGCTGCATGGGGCTTACAGGGTTGGTGTACGACTCTTTTACCTTTTCTTCAGTTTTAATTTTTTGTAACAAAAAATTGGGGAGAAATAAAGGATTTTCCCCAGAAGTTTGAAAGGCCCTGCCAGCTCCTACATGAACTGTAGATTTTGTTCTGCTGTTAATCATGGAATCATCAAAGAAACAGCCTTCATAAAGAATCAAAAGCAAAACAGCAATGAAGAACACCTTTTAGCTTTTGATCTGAACAAGCCTTCGTGCTGCCTGTGCTGGGGAAGCATTGCTAAACCATTCTGAGGCAAGAACACCTCCCTGAAAACCACAGATTTCCATCCTCACGGAGCCGTCCCTCTGGAGGCCCAGATCTTGTACGACCCAAATGCAGGGCGCACTTTCCCCAAGTACAAACCCCAGTGCGTTTCATGAAGCTGCTCAGTATATGCGGAATCAGTGCATTAATAACAGCTTATTGGCACCAAATGAAAACACACAAGTCTTAATCTTAGGTCTTGAATTTTGTCCAGGTCCTACGTCATACCTGGCTGGAAGGCCTACAGCCGTAAGCATGCTTGGTGACTGGAGGCTGTGTAGTGAGACCTGAGTTTTGAAACCAGGATTGGTAGCTTAACAAAATTTACTGGTTGTAGAAAAGTAAACTTGCCTCCAGGGAGGTGAGCTCAGCCTCACCATTCTGACAGCAGCCTCTGGTGGCCAGTTTAGTAAAAGTGTTGGCTCTGATGCTGAAAGCTCGGACCTTCCCTTCTTAATGAAGGTCACTGCAAGCAGACAGGCCATTCTAGGTAACAGCTGGGGTGACTGGGGAAGCTGCAGAAATCCAAACGAAGGTGTGACTTTGGGCCATGTAAATCACCAAGTCATTGGATGATCTGTCTCTTGCATTAAAAAAAAAAAAAAAAATGAAGTACTCTCTTTCAAAAGTAGAAAATAAATAAAGAGAACTGTTTTAAAAGGGCTCGAGTCACAAGGCAGATAACACATACTCAGTTTGAAAGTAATCTCATTCCATACTTGCATAGAAAGCCTTTAAATATTCAAGGAGCACAGATTCCTGCACAAAATAAAGCCCAGCCTGTCTACTTTCTTACATAGCACCCCACGGTACACTAACTCCTATGTACTGAGTGCAGGAAATTCTTCCTGCCATGTAAGGAATTGCTCCATAGGGCAGAAACTTCTAGAAAATGCTACGACCATTCATTCAGAGAACAAAATTAAATATTCAGGACTGTAGGTGAGGCCTGATTTCTAGTGCCACAGATTCACACCATTTCACTGGATATAAATAGAGGAATGATCAGAGGCCGACAGTTGGCTTCAAAGGCAGAGAGGGTAAGAAGGAGATGCCATCAGCTTCAAGCCAACTTCTTCGTAAGGTGCACTCTGTCCTCAGCCGTCAGAGAACAATCTGGAAACAATCTGCTGAGCAGCTGCTCTCATCAACAAACTGTTTATTGTAAGAAAGTGGCTGGGTCAAAGGCTAAACATCAACCCGAGCTGAAAGCATACAGACCAAAATCAATACCGTCCCTGCTAAAGAGACCCAGGACTTCGCATGCAGAAAAGAGTGGGTGAGGAACTCATGCTTAGTTCTGAAAGAGTGAGAGTTGGAACAAAACCCCATATTTCAACATTCAGGGTTCTTCTGAGTGTTATTCTAACTGGCCACTTGCTGCTATTTGCAGAACGGCCTAGTAATGGGGGCTAAAATGTGGCATTCAACAGGGACATAGAAATCAACATTGCCCAAAAAGTTACAGGGGTTTACATCAGTTGTTTCTTTCTCAAAGTTGTTTTGCAACAGGACCAACGTGCTCATTATACACATGTGCTTATTATACACAGACACCACAGTCCATCTGTAAATATGTCTAATCGGAAACTGGAGGGCTGACTGGACATGAGATTGTATGAAGAGATTGTTTCATTTTAGGTATGACAGTGGAATTGTGATTATGTTTTTAAACAGAGCTCGTATCTTTCAGAGACACATACTAAAATATTCGCAGATGAGAGAACTGAAACGGTATCTGGGAATTCCTTCCAAATAATATTGGCGGAGAAGTGGGTAGAAAGAAGTGAAATAAGATTGGCCATAAATGGATAACTGTGAAGGAGAGTGATGAGTACAAAAGAATTCACTGCATTATTTATATTTACTTTTGTATATTTGAAATTTTTTTTTTTTTTTTTTTTTTTTTTTTTTTTTTTTTTTTGAGGGACGGTCGAGTCTGCTCTGTCACCCAGGCTGGAGTGCTATGCCGGATCTCAGCTCACTGCAAGCTCGCCTCCCGGGTTCACGCCATTCTCCTGTCTCAGCCTACCCGGGTAGCTGGGACTACACGCGCCGCCACGGTCGCGCCGGGCTAGTTTTTTGTAGTTTTTAGTACGAGAGGGGTTTCACCGTGTTAGCCAGGATGAGTCTCGATCTCCTGATCCCTCGTGATCACCCGGTCTCGCTCCCAAAGTTGCTGGGTATTACAGGCTTGAGCACGCGCGCCCGGCCTGAAATTTTTCTATGAAATGTTTTCTTTTACTTTTGTGTAAAGTTCAACAGTCACTTTGAAAGAAAAAAGTTTTCTTAAATATAAGAAAAGTATTAACCTACCAAGGGAAATTAATTAAGTCATACACCATGGTATTGCTAGGTATCCAATTTGATGTTTTTGAGCAATGTCCGAGATATGGTTGTTATGTCCTGAGTTGAACGACGGAGAAGTAGAGAGGCTCAAAGTGTTCCCACTGCATATGTGCTCCAGCAAGCCAGCATGTGACACACAGACAAGACGGTTTCTTGTGGTTTAACTGCATTATGGAGCATGAGGACATACGTGAGCTGCTAAGAAAACCCAACTGTCATAAATAATGGGAACCAAGTTGTTAAAAGACAAGTTGGCATACAAATTTTGAAAATACAATTTCTTTGTAAATTTGAGGCTGCTATTGATAATTCTTAAATTAACAGCAAAATTAGAGAATTAGCCTGAAATAAATAAAAATAAACAGATAGCAAAACATTCTTTCATTGTGCTGAAATTAACTGTGAATATGTATCTATGATTTTAACTTGTATCAATATAAAGATGACAATGGTAATAATCACAAATTCTTAGAAAAGAATGCATTCAAGGGAACTGCTTAAAAAGTTAAATCTTTTTAGTCTGCTTGCTTTACCAAGGCCAGCATAAATACTGCAGAGAGTCCTGGAAAGGATGAGAAAGGTCTTCTTGTCTACTCTCCGTCCCAACAGAATAGAGAAGGGTTTGGCCATGAGAATTTGGTAACCCACCAGGCACGGTAGCTCATACCTGTAATGCCAGTACTTTGGGAGGCTGAGGTGGAAGAATTGTCTGGGCCCAGAAATTTGAGACCAGTTTGGGCAAAAAAGTAAGACTCCATCTCTACAAAACATAAAAGTAAATTAGCCGATATGGTGCTACGTGCCTGTAGTCCCCACTACTTGGGAGGCTGAGGTGGGAGATCACCTGAGCTCAGGAGTTCAAGGCTGCAGTGAGCCATGATCATGCCACTGCACTTCAATCTGAGTGACAGAACAAGACCCTGTCTCAAGAAAAAAAAAAAGACACCCACCCTAGTGGGAAGGTGGGGCAGAGATGGGGATGGTTAATGGATGCAAAAAAAAAAAAAAAATAGAAAGAATGAATAAGACCTAGTATTTGATAGCACAACAGGGTGACTACAGTCAATAATTTAATTGTACATGCTCAAATAACTAAAAGAATATAATTTGTTTGTAACATAAAGGATAAATGCTTGAGGAGATAGGTACCCCATTTTATATGGTGTGATTATTACGCACAGCATGCCTGAATCAAAGCATCTCATGTACCCCATAAATGTATACACCTACTATGTACCTAATAAATTAAAATTTTAAAAAATGTTAAAAAGCCATCTACCCAGACAAACTCATTTGGCCAATCTGAGACACTACATCTAACTCCAGCATCACAGAAGGAAAAAATACACAGAGGAAAACCTTCGAAATTATAGACCTTTGACCTTTAAAGCATTTTATGAACGAAAAAGCTACAGAAAAACTTAAATCCTGAAATGTATCAAGGTTGCCTATAGGAAGTAATAATCTAGACAATCCTAGGCAGAGTCTGGCTATCCCCCCATCCCCAAATTAACCATCATTTTTTAATTTATGAAACTACTGTTTGCTGTTTTTTTAAAAGGTATATTTTCTTATTCACGGAAATTAAAAACAGGAAGCAGGATCAGTGGTGCCGTCATTCAATTACTCTTCAGTGAACTGCTCTATGTAGGATTCATTTTTGTTCAGAAAAGAGAGCAACTTACCAAATGTTTACCTAGGGCATACAAAAGCAAACTCAGTAAGTTTTCTGAGAATATTCACTTTCAGCCGGGCACAGTGGCTCACGCCTGTAATCCCAGCACTTTGGGAGGCCGAGGCGGGCGGATCACAAGGTCAGGAGTCCGAGACCAGCCTGACCAACATGGTGAAACCCCGTCTCTACTAAAAATACAAAAATTAGCCAGGTGTGGTGGTGTGTGCCTGTAATCCCAGCTACTCAGGAGGCTGAGGCAGGAGAATTGCTTGAACCCAGGAGGCAGAGGTTGCAGTGAGCTGAGCTCTAGCCTGGGCAACAGAGCGACACTCCGTCTCAAAAAAAAAAAGAAAAAAAAAGAACATTCACTTTCAACTTTAATTTTTTAAACTTTTCCTTAATGCATGTAAGAGGCAGGTTGATTTAAACTAAAAGTATTTATAGACCAGTGGCTCAGGAAAGCCTCATGGTGTGTGAAACTGACGACAAGGGTCCTATGATAACGCATGTTCAGGACCCAGCGATCTAGCTGACTGCTGATGGGCAACGCTGGTCTCCTTTCGCTCACACCTAGAATCTGAATCTCAGCCTCGGAGGTGCAACAGCACAGTGCCAAAGCAGCCCTCCTCTTCACCCACAGCCTCTGTCCCCTGCACTCAGACACACACGCCAGAGACCCGCCAGAGACCCGCCAGAGACACGAACAGCTACATAACAAAATCGTGCTGTGAACCTCCCTGTGTCAAGGGAAAGTCCATTTCCCTTTTACCAGAAATCTCCAGACCCGCTACTCTAAGTCTTCTCTCACTCTCAGGGAGAAATGACCGCTCCACAAAGGCACGTTCTATCTCAACAATCTTATGTTTTTTTGTAGTTCTGGTTAAAACAGACATATGCACTTAAATAAATATATAAATGTATATGCATATATATTATCATAATAACTATATGTATTCATACGGTTGAAATTTTAAAAACTCAAATACCCTTAAAAATATCGATTAAAACAGACTCTGTTGTTTTAAATTAAAGACATGTTCCGCGATTCACGAAATAAAATTTGTGTTCTAGAATTTTTTTGTAAGGGACACTGGCTCCAATGATCAATGAGAACTGAAATTATAGTCTTTAACTCCAATATTTATTTTTTAGAAAAAAATATTTATCTTATTGACAAGTAAAAAATATGTACATTTCTGGTATACCACATGATGCTTTGACGTAGGTGTATGTTGCGGAACGTAAACTCCAGTATTCCTTCCACTGATTCTATTATTAAACGAAAGCCTAAAAGCGTTTTAAGAAAGAAAATACCCATGACACCAGCAGAGGGATAATGTAGAATTGTACTGGAAACATGCAGTACCTGGACAGCTGTGTGGCCAAACTTGGCACGCAGTACCTGGAGAGATGCAGCCACACACATGCAGCTACAACAAAATGAAGAAATCGGGAAGATCTCTCAGAAAAAAGGAGCCTTCCCTTTTTATCTCCAGGAGAAAGTGCCTGTGGGACAGACAGACAGACTAACCTTGGCCAAGTTTTCCTGCTTTCACGAGGAAGCCTGTGCAATCCTCCTGGTGCTGCCCAGCATCGGCTGAGCTCCAGCAGAGGAGCGCTCTCCTCGCACCCCAAGCTGTTTCTCCCCTTTCCACTCAGGCGGGGGAAACGGAGGATTAAACACCACTCAGGTCCACAAACTGCCTGTCAGTTTTGAGCCCCCCGAAACACTATGAACATTTTTCCAAGACCGTCAGTGCAAATCTCTGGGCGGCACTCTCAAATCATGAGCAATGCATGGAAACAAAATGTGTTCCCCAGCTATAATTCACATCCCAAGAACTGAAGGAGAACGTTTATTAAATGGGATTCGGGTCTCAGACCCCAACATTCCTGAGCTGACACTGCCAGCTCCGTGGCCCGGGAGCGCCAGACTCAAGGGTTCCCTGTCATCGCCAGGTGCCCCACCGCCGCACCCACCTCCAACTCTAGTCCTTGGCCCTGCACCTGATCACAGGAGCCCTTTGATCATGCTCTCTAACCCGGCACCAGTATGGGCTTATTCCTAGGATGTGTTTTTTTGAAGTTGGGAGACAAAAATCCACACGTGAGAGTGTTCTAAGCCCTTCTGGAGACAGCCTCCACCGCCTTCCCCGGGAGGTGAGGCCAGAATCCGTACCCGCTCACACATGGCAGCTATTAGGAAGCCCGGGTAGGAGACAAAAAGCATGTGGTCTTGGAGGACTTTTTTATTCCAAAAGAGGCCGTTTCCCATCCACAAGTTTGTGACTGCATAAATGGTAGCTATAAATAGACGGAGGAAAGAAAACCACGCTTCTTAGACGGGATGCTATCCCAAGAAGGAAAGTGCTGAGCGGGAATGTTCCCCCGGCCTCGGAGACCTTACCACCCCTTCCCCAGGCCAGACAGCAAAGGCTGCAACGCACAGAAGCCAGAATCATCACAGAACTAATTAAACATGGAAAACAACAAAAGCGTTTGTGCAGATTTCCCACAAGCACACATCTCTGTCCTGGGTATTTACTCTGCAGGCGCTGCTTTGAGGCACACTTGTGGAAACAAGATTCAGGTAAAAAGACAGGACACACAGTAGCTGAAAAGCCTTCTTCCCACAAAAATAAAACATTCTAAAGGCAGCACAGGAAAACCCCCCAAGTATGATTCCTTTTGCAATTCAACGTCAAAACCCATCATGTCGCCTTTTGCTATGGGTATTATGTTTGATAACAGGAAGTCAGTCAAAATGAACAAAAAATTTCCAGTGTAGGTGAAGGGCGAAGGAAGAAAGAAAGGAGAGAAAGAGGTATATGAAAGACCCTTAAAAACATTCATAGCTATAAAAGCTTTTAAATGTTTGCTTTAATCTGCCAGCTGCCTTTAGCTGGTGCCGTATTGTAAAACAGCCGCACAAGACCACAGCAGCCACATTTCAAAAGCTATTCAAGGTGCACCTGGAATTCTGACTTCCTCTCTAATCTGGATCTCTAAAAATTATTTTTAAACTGTATTTTAAAGTTATGCCTGAAGCTTCTCCATATTTATACATTCGAGACTCAGAACTAGGATTAAAAGTAGGAGAAGGGGAGGATTCCACATCAAATACTATGCTAAAAAATGGCAGGCAAAGATTTTTTTTAAGTGGAGAATTCTAATTAACTCATTAGAAAAATACATGAAGCCGATGCGGTGGTTCACGCCTGTAATCCCAGCACTTTGGGAGGCTGAGGCGGGAGGATCACCTGAGGTCAGGAGTTTGAGACCAGCCTGGCCAACATGGTGAAACCCTGTCTCTACTAAAAATACAAAAAGTCGCCGGGCATGGTGACGGGCACCTATAACCCCAGCTACTTGGGAGGCTGAGGCAGGAGAATCACTTGAACCCAGGAGGCAGAGGTTGCAGTGAGCAGAGATCACACCACTGCACTCCAGCCTAGGCGACAAGAGCAAGAGTCTGTCTCAAAAAAAAACAGAAACGAAAAATACATAAGCCTCTTCACTGTCCTGTAAGCCAGGTTCCTCTCCCGGGGGCAAGGACTCCTTCCCCACCCTGTCCTACTTATCAGGGTCACTGTGAGACCCACATGAGATGGCGACACAGGCAAAAAAAGCTTGGTCAACTGGAACGCATGCCACAAAGATGAGGAATTATCCCTCGTTTTCAGCAAACTTCTGCAGCAAGGCTTGTACTTAGCAGGCACACAGATGTTTGCTACATGAAGGGGCCAGTTAGAGTAGGAGGAACAACTGTGTGGTATATATGACTGAGTCTCAGTTTCTTCATAAAGCAACCAACATCTGAAAAACAGCTCCATCTCAGTATGTTCACGTATATCAAATCATCATGCTGCACACCTTAAATACATACAATAAAAAATAAACGTAACATAAAGGACTTCCCGGAGTAGAAGGGTCTGTACCCATTTTTTGATATGTTTACAAGTATCTAAACTAACCTTACCAACAAAACCTGCTTTTTATGGGGGGAAAAAGTTTCACAGTACAAATTCAGGGTTAAATCTAAAGGAAATGTCATAACTAGTTTTTGTTTTCAAGGACATATTATGCATTCCACAACTCCCCACTACCAAAATCACACACACACATCCCATGGTGATTGTGCCTGATTATTTCGGTAACAAACTCAGTTGTCGCTTCTTGCGACAGCTACATCTTGATCCCAAGGGTAAGGTAACTGGATGCAGGACCCCTGCTAAGAGTCCAGCCGGCTTCTATTTCTCAAGTCACCTACATACCATTAGCCACTGTTGGCCACGATGAACACCCACAAGGTTCCCAAGCTTTTTCATTTTGGAAAAAATCTTGCGCTCCCCAGATCCTAAGCGGATGTCCCAGACTATGGGAGCAATGCACAAGTTCTCTAGTTCCCCAAGGGGAAGGTGCCAACCTTCCTGGGGGTGCCACATCCAGTTCCCCAAGGTAAAGGTGCCGACCTTCTTGGGGGTGGCACATCCCACCCTATTCTGCTTCCTCTGGCCTCAGTGGGGGGATAAAAAGGGACCCACTGGCAGGCAACTCTGCAGGGGTGGAGGGTGGGAGGCTGGTTCTGTCACACACACAGGTTCAGGCCCCAGCCAGTCCCAACCCACCAGCTGCCCCTCCCCATGAGACCCTGCAGAGTGTGGCAGCCTGTGCTCTTTCTTTCTGCCATTGCTCTGGCAGAGATAAAATGGAAAATGGAACCCAGAGAAACAGAAACAAGGCAGCTAGCTTCTCAACTGGGAAAGAATTATGTTTTCTCTATAACATCAGATTTGATAGAAAATAAAATCTGTTAAAATGTTTCTATAAAATATAAAAGAATTATGTTTTTTCTGGTATTCTGTAACGGAAAGAATTGTGTTTCTTCTATAAAATCAGTGTCTCTCAAAAACACTCATGTCCCAGCACAGTAAAGATGTATTGCTGCTAACTGCCTGTCACCCACTGGTGGCGGGAAGATGTGGTGGCCACCAGGTGATCTCACCCAGGACACCCCACAGTGAGCCATGTGGTGTATCAGTCTCTCACCCACCAACATCCGCAGAGAGGAAGCCATGGAGAGGTCCCCATATATATGGTCTTGGAGAAACAGTTCAAAGGGCTCTGCCAAGAAACTGGAACATCTAAGCAGTGGTAGGGCACTCAGGGGTACCTGTACCACCCACAGAAGCAAAGGGAGAGCTTCAGCTCGGAGGCCCCCACACACCAACTCAGAGCTCACAGTTAACCCTGGGAGTCACAGCTGTCACAGGCCATGAACAAGAGTCACATGTTTTACTATCAAAGCGAACGCTTTCTAAATAATATGTCAAATATTAATATTAACCACAGTATCGACACTTATATGAGATTCCCTGCCTCTTAACATTCAAGTGTGACCATGTGTGAGATGCCTTCAAAGTCCAGTGACACGCAGTCATTTGTTTTCAGTTTTTAATAACTAATCTGGCTCATTATAAAGTAACTAATAACAAATAACTAATTTGGCTTATTATATATACAATTATTATAGAAAATTTGGAAAATACAGAGAAAGTTTTAAAAGATTATTAAAATCACCCTTAAGCACTCCACCAGAAATACATCCTATATATACCAGATTTCCTTCCTTCCAGTATTGTTTCCTTTTTTTTTTTTTTTTTTCCTTTTGCAACAAGGTCTCACTCTCTGTTGCCCAGGCTGGAGTGCAGTGGCGCAATCACAGCTCACTACAGCCTCAACCTCCCTGGCTCAGGCAATCCTCCTGCCTCAGCCTCCTGAGTAGCTGGGACTACAGGTATGTGCCACCATGCCTGGCTAATTTTTGTATCTTTTGTAAAGAATACAAAATTCTGCCAGGTTGCCCAGGCTGGTCTCGAACTCCTGAGCTCGAGGAATCCACCTGCCTCGGCCTCCCAAAGCATTGAGATTATAGGCGTGAACCACTGCACCTGGCCCAGTCTTCTTTCTACGGAGATAGGTGTGTGGTAAACATGTGTTGGTGTGTTTGTTTTATGGTTTAACTTTTTGTCATTTTGCTGAGACCCAAATTTCAATCCTGCTCCTGGGAATCAAACGTGAAAGCCTTGGTCGGAGGAAGCCCAGCTCAGCCGCCCAGAGTCTGCACCTCAGCCAAGCCCTGCTTCCTCTTGGTGTCGTGCACAGTGACGCTGATGAAGTCACACATGACTGGGTTTTATAGTGGGAATCACACGCTACCATGGTGTTTGGGTATCGATGAAGGTCTCAGAGCACATCCTTCACAAATGCCAAGGGCTGACTGTCGTTGAGGTGAGTGTTTTTTCTCCTTGGGTCTTGGTGCTATTCTTTCCAGTTATATCACAGTAACAGAGAAGCACATAAATCTTCTGCGCTATTCGTCATAAAGAGCAAGTGTCAAGGCACCAAACTGTGTAAACACAGCTGCTACGCAGTAAAACTATTTAGATAACTAGCGTATTTATTTTGTTCTTTCATATCCCATACTATAATAGTACCTAGGACACAGTAAATGTTGAATGAAAGATGAATATTATTAACTGGGACATTGAAACGATTTCTGCAGACCCAAAAGAAAGTGCCACCAATATAATGGAAAGCTATAAAACTATACTATGTGAAACTGATATAGAGAGAAAAAAATTAAATCTCTGAAGAACAACTTTATAGTTCTAGGGGCCTGTATGCCAGGCAGCCTAGCTCAGCAGCGACACCCTGTGGTAAGAGATCTTTGATTCCTGGCAACAGAGTATCTTGCAGGGCACAGGAAGCAGAAAGCCAGCCCAGGCATCCAATCCCTAAGGCAGGCGATGAGCCTAATGGACAGGCAGGATTTAGCAGATGACTGGGTGCCAAGATCCTCTCCACGGAACATAATTCCATGGGGATGACTGAGATCTGTTAAGTAGGGATGCTGGAAAGAAAACCAAATATAAAGTACAAACCCAATTCCATTCCCAGTCTCTGTGGTCCAGATCTATAAATACTGACCCATAGCCCAGTGCCTAGGCACAGGAGGAATTCAGCTGCCTCTGGAAAGACCATCTCAGGCAGTGCATATCCACCTTCAAATTCATTTGCACCATAATCCTTTAGAGAACTTATATTCCAAGAAGACATCATATAAAACTTTGAATTCTGCCATTTCCTTCTCTAGCAGATTCAAGGACACCTAAGCAGAGTTAATAAACATTAAGAGGCCGGGCATGCCATGACTGTAATCCCAACATTTTGGAAAGCCAAGGCAGGCAGATTGCTTGAACTCTGGAGTTCAAGACGAGCCTGGCCAACATGGCAAAACCCTGTCTCCACAAAAAGTATTAAAAATTAGCCAGGCATGGTGACACACACCTGTAGTCCCAGCTACTCGGGGGGCTGAGGTGGGAGGATCGCTTGAGCTTGGGAGGTTGAGGCTGCAGTGAGCCGTGACTGCACCACTACACTCCAGCCTGGGCAACGGAGCAAGACCCCGCCTCAAAAACTAAAAATAAACATTAAGAAATGAGGATATGTACAACATACACATACTCATTCCATTCCTTAGGCTGCCAAAGTAAAGCAGAATTCAGTCAGAAATAAGTAGCTGAGAGGAAAGTAGTCCACAGTACAGATATTCAAGAAAATCAACAAGGCCAAGTGGAGGGCCCACAATAGGAAGTGAACATTTCTGAAAATAATTATTTTCCAAAGTTATTATGTAATAAGGGGCTTAGTAGGGAGTGTCCATGTATGTGTATACAGAGCAAATATTTGCTTTAATCACGTTCAAGCATTTCATTCCCAAAGTTTGTGAAGGGGGAAATGAATACTCCCTTAATTGATCAATGAACAGGTGAAAATGTATCACCTCCCACTGCCCCAGGCTGTTTAAAAAACCAGAAGGACAAAAACGTGAAGCATCTGTTGTGTGCTTGAATATAAGCAGACCCATGACACAAAGCCCCGACTTGGGTATTTTAGGTTATACTCATCCTAAATACACCAGAAATGCCAAGAGTTCCAAACTTCCACTCACAGGAGAATAACCGGGGGCGGGGTCACTCTTCCTATCCACTGCTCTGTCCAAGAGTCTGGAGGTCAAGTTCGAAGACCAGCATGATCTGAACTCTGAGAAAGGGCAAGGAGCTGTGCCAAGGGCAAGGCCAAGCCACCTCACTCCCTGACTTCCCCAGCTGGGAGCCTCAGAGCAGGCACTCGCTAAGGTAGCCAGCCCCAGCCCTCCATCCCCAGGAAAACACTGACAGAGAAGGTCTAGGGGAGTGGCAGTGCTCTCAGATTTTCTATCTGTCTTCTCCAAGTGAGCCCATCACACCCAGATAGCTCACAGCTCTGCTCTCCTCCAAAAACTAAGGGACACAGTGTAACACAAAAGAAAGTGCCTCCTTTTTAAAAAATGTTGGGATGAGAGGTATAATTTGTTCGTTTCAAGAGAAAAGTAGGTAAGTTTAGTGTTTAAAGTCACCTAGACTATTGGATGTTTGCAGAAACTACGTGGTTATGTCACCAAACTCACAAATTTGTCTGTTCAGAGAAGACAACAGAAATAGACAAAATAATTTGTCACAATGACTATGAAACTGACAGCATGGCCGAGCAGGGGGATTAGCAAGAACACACACCTGGAGAATCTGGCAACCTGCCCAAAACCAGGTATCAATCACAGGCAGCAAGTGCAGGCACTGGCCACGAGAATTGCCGACCACATTCCCAGTTCCGTGGGCATTTTCCTGTTAGACACGACTCACAGACGTGAAACCCAGAGCGCTGTTGCCACAAGATGGCAGACATTAGCACAAATGTCATTGTTCCAAAGATTTGCTGAAAGCAGCCCAAATCAAATGCTTTCAATCCCAAATGAATACAATTACAGTTTCTGAATATACTCTTGACACAGGGACCCTCTTCCCCCCAACGCGGAAAGGGCCACACCTACAGACTTAACACCTTTCTAAACTCTACCAGTCATCCCTCCCTTATACATAACCCTCCCCCGACAAAATGAGTATGTGCACATCTTGAAGATGATTTCCAAACCCGAAGTCAAAACAGAAATGAAAAATCAAAACCAACCAAAATAAAACAGTTAAGGCAACGGGTCGCCACTGTGAAGAGGGCCACGTCGTGGTGCGCTCTGCCCGCTGAGCCCACAACTCACCTCCACAGCTGACAGCAAGTAAAGAGGAGTTAAGGCAGGAACTTGTTTCATGTCACAGCTGAGGCCAAGGGTTGTCAGAATCTCTCTAAGGACTTCGTATCTTCTAAAATTGCTTGACTTAAGCAAGTTAAAATCTTCTGGAGCTTGCACTATGTCGGAGCTCGGAGGTAGTTCCAAGTGCACCTGAAGGGAAAACATAGCACTATATAAACGGGGGGCACACACAGGCAATAAGAAAACAGTTTCTTTTTTCTTTTCTTTCCTTTTTTTAAAATTTAGAGACAGGATCTCATTATGTTGCCCAGGCCGGTCTTGAACTCCTGGGCTCAAGCGATCCTTCCGCCTCAGCCTCCCAAAGTGCTGGGATTACAGGTATAAGCCACCGCACCCGGCCAAAAAATTTCTTTACCAGTTTTCTTCTCCAAGTGAGCACATCATACCTGGATAGCTCATAGCTTTGCTCTCCTCTGAAAATTAAGGGACACAGTATAACCCAATAGAGAAAACTTGAACCTGAATTTTTCTAATTATCAATATCAATAGCATACAAACTCTGAAGCTGAATATCTGGAAACTCATGGCCAACAAGAAAATGATTCCAAAGAGCCTGTTCAAATCCTGGTTGTCAGGCAGAGAGGCCATGGTGGAAATGACCCTAGACAGTCATCATCTCTCTCCATGTTCCACACTCATCAGTCATATGACCTTCCGCAAGTCACTTAACTTGGTTATAGGAATAAAATAGTTAGGGCCGGGCACAGTGGCTCATGCCTGTAATCCCAGCACTTTGGGAGGCCAAGGCAGGCGGATCACCTGAGGTCAGGAGTTCAAGACCAGCCTGATCCACATGGAGAAACCCTGTCTCTACTAAAAATACAAATGTAGTCAGGCGTAGTTGCATGTGCCTGTAATCCCAGCTACTCAGGAGGCTGAGGCAGAAGAATGGCTTGAACCCGGGAGGCGGAAGTTGCGGTGAGCTGAGATCATGCCATTGTACTCCAAACTGGGGAACAAGAGCAAAAACTCCATTTAAAAAAAAAAAAAACAACCTAGAAAGACAGCTGTGCTGAAAACCTAATTGCTAGTGAGCTCAGGGAGGCAAATGGCTCACGCTGGAAACTTCCATTTGGCCTACTAGCCATAAATGGAAAACCATACCTGGGAAGAGAGCAGCCTTATTCATCATTTTAAGAGAGTTTGCAGAAGGCTGGGCATAGTGGCTCACACCTGTAATCCCGACACTTTGGAAGGCCGAGATGGTAGGATTGCTTGAGCCTAGGAGTTTCAGACCAGCCTGGGCAACACAGTGAGACCCTGTCTCTACAAAAAATACAAAAATTAGCCAGGCGTGGGTGGTGCACCTGTAGTCCCAACTACTTGGGAGGCTGAGCTGGGAGGATCCCTTGAACTCAGGAGGTTGAGGCTGCAGTGAGCCATGATCGTGCCACTGCACTCCAGCCTGGGCAACAGAGTGCGACCATTTAAAAAAAAAAAGAGAGAGAGAGTTTGCAGGAATTCAAAACATCAGGTCCTTGAATAATGTTGTTTCACTCAAAATCATTTTGTTATGATGTTGATGAGGGGAAAAAGAAATCACTTCCCAGCCGGGGCCACCCTCTGTGGGTCTGCAAACTCTCCCCATGTCTGCCCCGGTTTTCTCCAGATTCTCCATTTTCCCCCCACATCCCCAAGCTGTGCACATTAGGTGAACTGATGCGTCTACATGGTCCTGGTCTGAGCAAGTGTGAGTGCAGGTGTGAGTGTGCCCTGCGATGGGTGGGCATCCCGGTCAGGGCTGGCTCCCCAACCAGTGCCCTGAGCTTCCAGGCTGAGCTCCAGCCACGCGGCCACCCACCATGCTGAACTGAAATAATTAGGTAAATAATTATCTTGTGTTTTTATTAATCTTTCTTAAATGTACATATAACTCATATGTATTTCAATGTTTCAGTGTTTTGTCCTTTATTTAGAAGTCTGGTGATGTCTTTGTGACCAGAAATACGCCATGGGAACTGACTTCTTGTTTCTATCAATTAGCCTGTGGTAACATTGGTTTCAGTGTATGTCATTTCACTTAAGTGTGCAGTTTCCAAGAACCGATCAACAGCTTTAAGTGAGGACTTACTGAGGGAGGAGTAGGATTTCTTGGACACCAGAAAGGCCTTTCCTCCCACCCTCCTTCCCCTGATTGAATTTTAAGATTTGGAACTTCACCTAGTTACTTCAGGCTTTGTTGTCTAGTTAAAACTTAAAATATCTCCACCTATCAACAGCCTCTGTCTTGGGATGAAGGAACTTACTGGAACCTCTAGCTCCCCTGAGATCAGATTTTAAATGAGCATTGGAGCCTGGAGGTTGCCAGAACACTGAGTACCCAGAAAAGCAAACTGAGCTCGTCTGACTTATTTTGTTTCAGCTTTGCCTACTGTATGCAAAGCTTCTAGCCTGATACTATAGAAGTATTATGAAAATAAAAAGCATAGTGCCAGCTTTCAGGCGACTTAAAATCTCTCAGTTCCCACCCACACCTTAACCAAGCCAAATATACTAACCAAATGTTAAAAGTTGAGGCCTGGCTGAGTGTGGTGGCTCACCCCTATAATCCCAGCACTTTGGCAGGCCGAGGCGGGAGGATCACTTGAGGCCAGGAGTTTGAGATCGGCCAGCCAACATGGTGAAACCTCATTGCCACTAAAATTAAGACAAAAATCAGCTAGGTGTGGTGGCGCATGCCTGTAATCCCAGTTACTTGAGAGGCTGAGGCACAAGAATCACTTGAACCTGGGAGGTGGAGGTTACAGTGAGCTGAGATCGTGCCAGTGTACTCCAGCCTGGGTGACAGAGTGAGACTCTGGCTCAAAAAAGAAAGGTTGAGGCCAATCAGAAAAGGTCTGCAGGACACCGTCCAACATGGTCCCCAAACCACAGCTGGCTGGCTGCAGGCTGGCTGCTTCCTCTAAGACCAAGCACGCCGATCGGGGGCAACAGGTCAGGTGGGCCTGTTTCTAGATAGCCCGGGAGAGGGGAAGAGGCAGAAAAGCAAAACCCTCTGAAGAATCCGTATCCTCACCTGAGGTCAGGATTTCGAAACCAGCCTGACCAACATGGTGAAACCCCATCTCTACTAAAAATACAAAAAAAAATAGACGGGCCTGGTGGCGCATGCTTGTAATCCCAGCTACTTGGGAGGCTGAGGCAGGAGAATCACTTGAACCCAGGAGGCAGAGGTTGCAGTGAGCCGAGATGTGCCACTGCACTCCAGCCTGGGCAATAAGAATGAAACTCCATCTCAAAAAAAATAAAAATAAAAAATCCGTATCCTACTCAGTGCGCTTCTACCTTAAATGTGCACCTCTCCCCTATGGTGGACAAAGTTATGCCAATGTAGACTAACAGCACAGTGGCAGGACCCGTTTAATTCACTTGAGCACATGGCTATTCCAGAGATTAACCCTTACAGGTGGCAGAAATGAAGTAAGTCAAGTTCTGTTCCCACCAGAGCCGAAGGGATGAGGGAGGTGCTCGAATGAATGCATGTGGACTTGCTGGTCAGGGCAAATACACAGAGTAGCCAAGACGCACATGCAGTGAATTATATTAACTCATTTTCACATGAGAACAATGCCAGGATGGAAAACAGAATGGCGCTACAAGCGGGAGGAGTTCCCAGAGACAAGGAGGAAGACGGCTGCTGAAACCCTGAGAACTGCTTGGTTTCACTGTCTTATGGTTTCAAGATGTAGGTGCTTCTACAATGGAAACCAGAAAAGAGGCCACCTCTGGTTCTACGCTCCCAATGAGCAGGGAGAAATGGCACGCCAGAGTGTGTGGGTGGCAGATTTGTACTCCTTGTCCACAGAGGTACTGGACTAGAGTCTCATCCTCTGGGTGTAATCCTGTTACCATAATGACAGGTCTATTTCTGTAACTTGGCCTTCCTGTAAAAATAAGACTTTTTAGTTGGACCGAAAACCAGAACTTAAAAAATGTCTCCAGCCACAAATGCAGGGAGAGGGTGATACTGGCATCTAGTGGGGAGAGACCAGGGATGCTTCTCCGCAGCCGAAAATGCACAGGACTGTTTCTCACCACGAAGAATTATCTGACCCAAAATGTCAATAGTGCCATGGTTGAGAAACTCTGCCATCAAAGGCGACCCACTGCTGCCATGTGCTAAGCTAAACAAGAAAACAAAATCTTTTAAAATCCATTTTAGAGATTTTCTGTGGACAACTTTATGGCAAACTCCTGGTCTATTTGACAGTCAAATGTCAGCATTAATCCACAGCCTCAAGTTTTCCCTGCAAACTTGATCAGTACAGCGAAAATACAAACATTTCCTCTCTTTCTTTATTATTATGAATGGCAAAGGCATCAAATCTGTAGCTTACTTGGCTGGGACACCAGTGCCTAGGGTGCAGCTGTGTTCTGCCCTTGAAATACTTTACCTCCTCTTATTGGGTTACATCATTACTAGATTTATTACAAAAGTGAAGACTATGAAATTGAACAGGGAAAGAGGAAACTAACCAGCCTGTGATAATATTTATTTTTTGATCTCAGTAAGGTATCACAGAGACACAGGCCTGTGGAGAAAACTGTGACCCTGTCACACAGAAGACTGGAAGTCATTTAAAATCAAAAATGACATTCTAATCCTCTGAATCTGATTTGTGAAGCTGCATCATATTGCCTTTTTTTCCTAGGGCAATACACTGCAGTATCAAATTTTATGATAGTAATGGGGTCAATTTAAATGGTGCAGCAAGCAGATTTGCTATGTAACTCAGAGAAATGAATCACAACAGTGCCAGATCAATTTTCTAGTACAAGTCTGTGCTCAGGGGTGGTAAAATTCACTCTTCAAAACTGAAATATGGCTCTAGGAAGTTGGGTTTTTAAGTGGATTTTCTGAGAATATGCAGTTACTATAGTTACCATATTTGCAGAGAAAAAGATAAGAGGAACATTTATTACGCCTCCAAATGCTAATTCATGTGGTCTGCAGCACTGCAGGAAACCTGCTTGGGTTGTATGCGTTCATCTGTCCTAATGTCTGAATTCCTTAATTTTAAGCATCTCTGCTTAAAATGTAGGTGCAGTAAAGAAACAAATATATACTCCCTGGAAAAAATGTTTGGTCAGAAAATTCAAGAAACTTAGCTTCCAGGAGAACTGGAAAAAGACAAGGCATTACAAAATGAAAACAAAACAAAAAAGAAACAATTCTCTAACTCAGTAAAAAGATCCCTATAATAAAACAAAATCAATTACACTTATCTTGGGAACTCTCCTGGACAAAATATCTACATCTGCTTAATTTCTCCTTAGAGCATTAAATCCTTAAGGACAAGTGAACGTTCGTCTAACTCTAATGAAAACCTTTTCCCCTAAGGATTAAAAGATTTGGAGTCAATGATAAGGAATTCTGAAATAGTCCATCCGCTACCGTTTGCTTAAACAAACAAAAGCTAAAAGGAAAAGAAGATGGAATAAAAGGAAAAAAAAAAAAAGAGCCAAAGGATCTCCTAAGCAAGAAAACAAATTAGCATTTTCCTTTCATCCTCTTTCCACTTTTCCCCTACCTATGTATTAGTATGCCACAAATCTCAGTACCTTCAATATTCTCTTATTTCAAGTTTTTCTTCAGCACTTGGAAGAGTGACAAAACATAAGAAAGGAATTGGGACGCTGAAGATGTTTTTAACACAAACTACCTTGGCAATCAACTACAGTATTTCATCGCAGCGGTCACTGACGTCTAGAATCACTACCCTGATGGTTTCAACTTCCTACATTAAATAAAGGATCAATTATATTAACCAAGGAGTGCTCTAAGGCAAGAAAGCAGACCAATGTATTTGAGAAAGATCATTACTAGTAAAGAACAAAACAAGAATTTTCTGACTAAGCCTGAGTTAACCAGCAAGCTCATTTAACCCGGACACCTGTCTTGTTCCTCCCTCACAAGTCTTTTGGTTAATCAGGGTATTCAAGAAAGCCCTAAACTAAACTCAACTTTCTGCTCACTATCAGCAAAACTCCCAGGCAACAGTCAAAAACAGCACACAGCACACGAGCTCCTGAAACTTTTAAGCGTGTAGCTTTAAAAGACATATTCCCTCTCAAAGATACCCACAGATACCCAAAGATCACCAAATCCATGCTGCCCTGAGTACCTGGCAAAGAACAGCTTCTCCCCCGCGAGTTCCAAAAGGCACATGCACAATCATCCTGTCCTTGTCATCATTCTCCAGGTGGCCCTGGAGCCCGCCGGGGCTGAGCCGGACGGGGCCTTCCTGGTACCTGCAGCCACTGCTCAAGACGCTGAGCTTCACCTCGCTCTGATCAGCCTTGGAGAAAACCAGGTTCTGGACTGTCTTCCGCAGTGCATCCTTGCTTGTCACCTGAAAGCCACCAAAGGTGAAGGACGAAGACAGGCCCAACACCTTCCCTCCCTGAGAAAGATAGGCCATGAACTTCTGGTACAGGTCTTCAGGAATGGACTCCCTGGTAGCAATGACCAACAGCAGACAGTTGTCCATCCACGGGTCTCTGAGAGCACTGTCCTCCAGCAAGTGGTAGAGAACGTAACTGTCAATGTCCACACAGTCAGCCAGCACGGACCGGACCTCGTGGAACCGGCCGAGGGCTTCCTGGGAGTTGGAGCCCACATAGAGGAGGATGTTAGGTGCCTTTCCTGTGGGGTTGACTCTTCTCCCTTCTCTTGCAGGGGAGGTCTCATCAGCAACACTCTCCAAACTGCTGCTATAATCGTAGGGAAGGTCTGGAATGTTCTCGGCAGATGCAAACTTGACTGACTCAATGGTGCTGTTCTCAAGTTCCAGACACTCGTGGCAACTAGACAGATGGAGGTGATAATGCTCAATGGGGCCCCCTCCCCTGTCACTGTCCCCAGCAGGCTCACTCCCAGAGGCACTGCCTCTCCTTTGTTTGGGTTCTTCACCAAGAGCCTTTGGGTCATCTCTGCCAACGTGCTCCATACCGTCCTGCTCAGGCTTAATCTCAAGAGAAGGTTCAGGCTTCGGCTCTAGGATCTGGGCTTGCTTGTTTGAGGCCTGATCCTTAACTTCCTTCAGAGTGGAGTTCTGCAAGCGCACCGCTAAGGCACAAACAGGAGAGAGGGAGAGAATTAATCAACACTTCTTGTGTGACACGTAGCTCATCTGAAGAATCTCATGACCCTCTCTGCATTCTGGGACTTACATTCCAGGACAGCCACTGGCACGGCTCCCACCTGCATCCCCCCTCAATCCGGGGGCATCCTTTGGAAACACTAACTGTTCCTACCTAAAGACCCCAAGTGAAATCAGCAGTTTGCCCAACAGCTTTTACACCTATGGGAGAACCTAAGACCCTCTTACGGAATGGTGAGGAAAGTGAGATTCAGAGAGGTGCTTTTGCCTCCTTACTCACAGAGTCTATTTCTTGGGTGTTACTCTCCTTTACAATAATGAAACTGAGCAATAAAAAAGGACACATATCTAGAGTCCACCCCAGCACGCCCCAGTGAAATGTCACTCTCAGGACATGCCATAGGATCAATGGGAGAAGATTCTTCCCAGTATCTTGTCTCAGGACTGGAACATAAGTTGACAATCACTAATTCAAAAACATTTATCAAGCACTTGCTACGTGTCAGATATGGTAGTGGAGACATGTACGAGGTGATTCTGGATATTAAGGGATTTACATGAACTTCCAGAGCTGATAAGCGACATTTATTTGCCCATGAGATGAAAGAAGACATTCATAGACATAAAAAGCCTGCTTTTAAGTCTAATTAAGGAAGAACAGTTTGTGTTTCCTGAAAAACGATTTGTCCCAAAAAATTGTGATACATATATTTTCAGTAAAAAGCTGTTTGATTTAGAACTTCATAGTAACACTAGCTATGCTTCCCACTCAGTCAGAACTGTAGTCCAGACACTAGTTATACTGTATTAAACTATGTGGAATAAATATTATATGGGTTCTGAATTTGAATGCCACCTCATGAGCAATGCAGTCATGAAACATTCTTGTTTAAGAAATTTAATAAGCACTAAAAATGTACCCTGCAGCCCCCCAAAAAAATCTTGACACGTGCATGAATTGTATATTATTATAGTAAAATCAAACCTGTTGACTGAATTACACTGAAACTAAGCATAGCCCTCACGTCATACCAGTAAGAGTGCTCAACAGTCCTTAAGCTAATAACCTATAGTGTCCCACTATGATAAAAGCAGGGCCTCACTTTGTCACCCACATGGGAATGCAGTGGCATGATCATGGCTTACGGTAGCCTCAACCTCCCAACTCAAGTGATCCTCCCATCTCAGCCTCCCAAGAACCCGGGACCACAGGCATGCACCACCACACCCAGCTAATTTTTTGTTTGTTTGTTTGTTTGGAGACGGGTGTCTATGTTGCCCAGGCTGGTCTCAAGCTCCTGGGCTCCAAGCGATCCTCCTGCCTCGGCCTTCCAAAGTGCTGGGATTACAGGCATAAGCCACTATGCTTGGCCAATAAAAACATTTTCTAAAGTTACTTACACATAATCTTTTGGGGTACCAGTCCATTATCCATGTGGAGTCTATCTTCCATGAATGCCACCCCCAGCTTGCTGAAGTTGTCCACACTTGCTTCAGCAATTAGCCGATAAGGATCCCCAGGTCTGCAAGCTAATGGCAAACAACAGTCTGACCACTTGACAATCTGAGAAAAAGCAGGAGAGGGAGGCGATGGGAAAAGACAGGTTGAGATTTTTCTTCTCTAAAATAACCAGATACTTTATTTTTCTGTTGAGGCTCCTATCACTAAATTATAGTCATTAATAACAAATTACTGGATACTACATTTTATTAATATCAGAGTTGTTTTGAATCAAACATTCTCATCTCTACCTGACAACAGTGCTTACAAAACACTAAATATAACTCTCTCATTTAAAAGTAACTGAAGTCGGCCGGGCGCGGTGGCTCAAGCCTGTAATCCCAGCACTTTGGGAGGCCGAGACGGGCGGATCACGAGGTCAGGAGATCGAGACCATCCTGGCTAACACGGTGAAACCCCGTCTCTACTAAAAAAATTTAAAAAACTAGCCGGGCGAGGTGGCGGGCGCCTGTAGTCCCAGCTACTCGGGAGGCTGAGGCAGGAGAATGGCGTAAACCCGGGAGGCGGAGCTTGCAGTGAGCTGAGATCCGGCCACTGCACTCCAGCCTGGGAGACAGAGCGAGACTCTGTCTCATAAAAAAAAAAAAAAAAAAAAAAAAGTAACTGAAGTCTCCACCTTTTTAGGGAACTAAAAGATAAAGGGACATTCCCCACACACCAGAAAAGTATCATGCTGCCCTTTAAAAACAAAGAAGAGGAGAGAACAAGTCCACAATACCCAATTACTTTCAATGTAACCTGTGGACCCGCTTGTCTCAAAGTGTGGTCCGAGACCAAGTGCAACCGACCTCCCAAGGAGCACATCAGACCTTCAGAGTCCCAAGCACAACTCCCTCCCTGTCTGGTGCACTGGACTTTCTGGAGTTGAACTCCAGATATCAGAATCTTAAAACATGCTTCCCCTGTGGTTCCTGCACTCAAACTGTGAGAACAATCTGAAAAGACTCTCCAGACAGTTCCTCCCTGTAAGGAGGTTCAGGTTCCCACCACAAGGGGGACAGGGAGAAAGAGAGCAGGCAAAACACCCCGCTTAGCCTTCCAGTTCTTACTACAGAAGACTGTGACACTGGGGCCTGGAACACCCATACTCTCGCTGAGGGTTCCCATAGAGAAGAGTGCCTATGAGGTGAAGAGCCCGGCGCTGCAGTCGGGTCTGAGGCCGAGTCAAAGACAACTAATCATCGCTGTCTGTCCTCGGGCAAGCTTCTGACCCTCGCAGCGTCCTAATTTGTAAAACAAGAATACTCTACTAAAAATATAAAAATCAGCCAGGCGTGGTGTCACATGCCTGTAGTCCCAGCTACTCGGGGGCGGGGGGTGAGGTAGGAGAATTGCTTGAACCCAGGAGGCAGAGGTTGCAGTGAGCCAAGATTACGCCACTGCACTCCAGCATGGGTGACAGAGAGACTCCATCTCAAAAACTAAATAAATAAATAAATATAATTTAAAGGTTGGTAGCGTTCATGACATCAAAGGGTATATGTAATGCCCCCAGTAGAAAGCTTAGATGGACCGGAATAAAGTACTCAATTACCAACAGCTGCTTTTATTAGCGGTCACAAATGTGGCTTTAAAAGCAGCAGTGAGCAGCACAGTCTTTTTCTAAAGATGCCATGAATGATTCCTCTACTTCCTAAAGATACCTTCTCAGGGACACATTGCCCTGAATTTCATAATTATAGATAAATAATTTTTTATTCCATTTTTATTTATTTGTATTTATTTATTTTTTTAGATGAGTACTCGCTGTATCACCCAGGCTGGTTTTGAACTCCTGGCCTTGAGTAATTCTCTCGCCTCAGCCTCCCGAGTAGTTGGGACAACAGACTCGGGCCACCACACTTGGCTTGAATTCTATTTTATATACTGGTGGGATAGGATTTTAGAACTAACTCCTCCTAAAAACTATTTTTTAAATGCTGGATAAAATAAATGAATAAAGCATTACCTTAGAAGTCTGGAAGAACTGACTAGATAATAATGAACTTCCAAGTCAAGTGTTGGGATAAATCTTGAACCTACAGAGGAAAGGGGGATTCCCGCAAGACACACCACTTCTGCCCCCAGGGTCCTTGCTCATCCAAGCAACTTGGGTTTCAAAAGTCAACGTCCAACTGGCATAAGCATAGACATATAGTGATATGGTTTGGCTGGGTCCCCACCCAAATCTCATCTCCAACTGTAATCCCCATGTGTCAAGGGAGGGACCTGGTGGTGACAGGATCCTGGGGGCAGTTTCCCCCATGCTGTTCTCATGATAGTAAGTTCTCATGAGATCTGATACTTTTGAAGTGTTTGGACCAGGTGCGGTGGTTCATGCCTGTAATCCCAGCAGTTTGGGAGGCCGAGGTGGGTGAATCACCTGAGCTCAGGAGTTCATGACCAGCCTGGGCAACATGGTGAAACCCTGTCTCTACTAAAAATACAAAAATTAGCCGGGCGTGGTGGTGGGTGCCTATAATCCCAGCTATTCGGGAGGCTGAGGCAGGAGAATCACTTAAACCCGGGAGCTGGAGGTTGCAGTGAGCTGAGATCATGCCATTGCACTCCAGC
Source organism: Rhinopithecus bieti (assembly GCF_001698545.2). Lineage (NCBI taxonomy): Eukaryota > Metazoa > Chordata > Mammalia > Primates > Cercopithecidae > Rhinopithecus > Rhinopithecus bieti. Next base: position 638,746 of record NW_016811676.1, read on the forward strand.
CTGGGTGACAGAGGAAGACTCTGTCTCAATCAATCAATCAGTCAATCAATAAAGTGTTTGGTAGTTTCCTCTCTGTCTCTGTCTCTCACCTGCCACCATGTAAGACATACCTTGCTTCCCCCTTTGCCTTCCGCCATGATGGTAAGTTTCCTGAGGCTTCTCCCGCCATGAAGAACTTTGAGTCAATTAAACCTCTTTCCTTTATAAATTACTCAGTCTTGGGCAGTTCTTTCTAGCAGTGTGAAAATAGACTAACACATATAGACCAACAGAACAGAGCTGACAGTATAGAAATAAACACACATTCATGGACAACTGAATTTGGACAAGGATGCCAAGACAATTCAATAAGGAAATAATATGTCTTTCCAACCAATATTTCAACCATTATTATTACAACCAGATACTGACGTGTAAAAGAATGAAGATAGGCTGGGCGCGGTGGCTCACGCTTGTAATCCCAACACTTTGGGAGGCCGAGGCAGGTGGATCACCTGAGGTCAGGAGTTCGAGACCAGTATGACTCACATGGTGAAACCCCATTTCTACTAAAAATACAAAAATTGGCCAGGCGTGGTGTGCCACGCCTGTAATCCTAGCACTTTGGGAGGCCAAGGCAGGTGGATTGTCTGAGATCAGGAGCTCGAGACCAGCCTGGCCAACATAGTGAAACCCCGTCTCTACTAAAAAATACAAAAAATTAGCTGGGCGTGGTGGCAGGCACCTGTAATCCCAGCGACTCAGGAGGCTGAGGCAGGAGAACCGCTTGAACCTGGGAGGCAGAGGTTGCAGTGAGCCGAGATCGCACTACTACACTCCAGCCTGGGCAATGAGAGTGAAACCCTGTCTCAAAAAAAAAAAAATTTAGCTGGGCATGGTAGCAGGTGCCTGTAATCCCAGCTTCTTGGGAGGCTGAGGCTAGGAGAATTGCTTGAACCCAGGATGCAGAGGTTACAGTGAGCCAACACTCCAGCCTGGCACTCCAGCTTGGGCACTCCAGCCTGGGCACTCCAGCCTGGCGACAGAGCGAGACTTGTCTCAAAAAAAAACCTATTAAACTTTAAAAGACTCAGATTTGCATTAAACTGATACAGAAAAAGAAAAAACCACAGATAGGGAAGGGTCAAAGACCTATTTTAGAAAAAGGAGAAATGGGCCAGGCTGGGTGGCTCACGCCTGCAATCCCGCCTGGGAGGAAGAGGTTGCGGTGAGCTGAGATTGTGCCATTACACTCCAGCCTGGGCGACAGAGCAAGGCCCCGCCTCAAAAAAAAAAAAAAAAAAGAATGAAGATAAACCTCTTCCTCACACCATGCAGACCATGTGCAAAAATGAACTCAAGCTGGATCAAAGACCTCAATGTAAGAGCTAAAACTACAAAATTCAGAGAAGAAAACACAGGCATAAATTGTCATGACTTTTGATCAACCAATGGCTTCTGAGATAAGACATCAAAAGTACAAGCAACAAAAGAAGAAATAGATAAACTGGACTTCATCAAACATTTTTGGGCTTCAAAAGATATCAAGAAAATGCAAAGACAACACACACAAAAAAATAGGAGAAAGTACTGGCAAATCATATAAGAACTCCTACAACTCAACAATAAAAAGACAATCCAATTTAAAAATGGGCAAAGGATGTAAACAGTTATTTCTCCAAAGAAAATATACAAACGCCCAGCCAGGTGCAGTGGCTCACGTCTATAATCCCAAGCACTTTGGGAGGCCGAGGTGGGTGGATCACCAGGTTAGGAGATCAAGACCATCCTGGCTAACACAGAGAAACCCCATCTCTACTAAAAATACAAAAAAAAAAAAAAGATTAGCCAGGCGTGGTGGCGGGCACCTGTAGTCCCAGCTACTAGGGAGGCTGAGGCAGGAGAATGGCGCAAACCCCAGAGGCAGAGCTTGCAGTGAGCCAAGATCGCGCCACTGCACTCCAGCCTGGGCAACAGAGCAAGACTTCATCTCAAAATAAAAAAGAGGCCGGGCGCGGTGGCTCAAGCCTATAATCCCAGCACTTTGGGAGGCCGAGACGGGCGGATCACAAGGTCAGGAGATCGAGACCATCCTGGCTAACACGGTGAAACCCCGTCTCTACTAAAAAATACAAAAAACTAGCCGGGCGAGGTGGCGGGCGCCTGTAGTCCCAGCTACTCGGGAGGCTGAGGCAGGAGAATGGCGTGAACCCGGGAGGCGGAGCTTGCAGTGAGCTGAGATCCGGCCACTGCACTCCAGCCTGGGCGACAGAGCGAGACTCCGTCTCAAAAAAAAAAAAGAAAAGAAAATATACCAATGCCCAATAAGCACACGAAACGCTGCTCAACATCATCAGTCATTAAGGAAATGCATACAGAAACCAGAGTGAGATACAACAAAATACCCACTAGGATGGCTAGAATCAAAAAAGATACCGACGAGGACAAGGTAAACTGGAACTCTAATACATTGCTCATAGAAATGAAAGTGCTGGGCCGGGCGCGGTGCCTCAAGCCTGTAATCCCAGCACTTTGGGAGGCCGAGACGGGCGGATCACGAGGTCAGGAGATCGAGACCATCCTGGCTAACATGGTGAAACCCCGTCTCTACTAAAAAAAATACAAAAAAAAAAAAACTAGCCGGGCGAGGTGGTGGGCGCCTGTAGTCCCAGCTACTCGGGAGGCTGAGGCAGGAGAATGGCGTAAACCCGGGAGGCGGAGCTTGCAGTGAGCTGAGATCTGGCCACTGCACTCCAACCCGGGCGACAGAGCGAGACTCCATCTCCAAAAAAAAAAGAAAAGAAATGAAAGTGCAGCCGCTTTGGAAGAGTTTGGGAGTTCCTCAAATAGTTGAACATAGAGTTACCATATGATCTAGTAATTCTACTCCCCAGTATATACCTGAGACAACTGGACCTGAACACAAGAACACATCTAGATTAGGCTCAGAGGATCTTCCCAAAGGCAAGCCCCAGAGGCCTTCACAAAAGAAACAAACTATGTTCACTGAGAAACTGGAAGATCTGAACTTGCTCAATAAGAACGCATACCCAAACCCCAGCCTTTAGAAAGATATGGTCTCCAAAATGGAAATACATCCAGACGTACTGCAGGTTTGGCTCAAAAACCTTGGAGCAAAACTCAAGAAAGCCAAATGCAAGCATATCTGGCAAAAACAAGAAGCTCAATAACAGCAAATATCTGAAAATGAGGCTGGGTGCGGTGGCTCACTCCTGTAATCCCAGCACTTTGTGGGGCTGAGGCAGAAGGATCAGGAATTCAGGACCAACCTGGGCAACATGGCAAAACCCTGTCTCTATGAAAAACTACAAAAAATAGCCAGGTGTGGTGATAGGCACCTGTAGTTCCCGCTACTCGGGAGGCTTAGATGTGAGGATCACTTAAGCCTGGGAAGTTGAAGCTGCAGTGAGCTGTGATCATGCCACTACACTCCAGCCTGGGCAACAGAGTAAGGCCCTGTCTAAAAAAAAAAAAAAAACAAAAAAAAACTGAGGGTAGAGTCAAGACCAATCCTTCTCAGGGAAATATGGACACACTACCCACATCCCCAAATGAGGCCCATCCTACAGTTTACACAGATCATCAGGCACCCTCATTCCAACTCCACTTAGGCCCCAGGGGTAGGGACCCTATAGACCACTCCAGTGGCCCCAAAATAGTTCATTTTGGCTGCTACCAAGATCTGAACATATACTGCTTCTAGACACTTCAGAATCCGAAGTTCATTCTCCAAGCTTCCATTTTAATTCTTTTGGTTCCTCATCTCTACAAAATAGAGACATCAGACACAAAAGGTCACATATTGTAATGGTTTATGATGATTCTCATACAAGAGAATACTTTTCAGCAGTAAGAAACAAATGTGAGATATATACAACATGGATGTATTTCAAAAACATTATGTTGAGTGGAAGAAAAAGACGCCAAAGGATACATGCTGTATAATTCCATTTCTATGAATTCCTAGAACAGGAGAAACTAATTTACCATGTCAAAAAGATGAGAGGCCCAAGTAGAAAGAATTGAATAGAAAGAGGTGCAAGACAAATGTATTGGGGTGATGGTAATGTTTCATGTCTTAATTACCCAGGCAGTTACCTAGATGTATAAATTCATCAAAACACATACAACTGTGCATCTAAAATCTGTGCATTTTATTTTATATAAATTATACCTCAACTAAAATTTAATATACAACAAAACTAGTAAGGACAGTTTCTTTCTTTTTTTTCCTGCTTCTTTGTTTTGATTCTGGTTTTTGGTTTTTTGATTGTTGTTGTTGTTCCATTTGTTCAGCTAATAAGATTTAGTCAGCATCAAGAAGTGGACAGGTGGCTTATGTTTTTACATCCTGTTTTTTGGTCACCTCCCTCCATCATCATACTTTAATGACCTCGTCAAGCTCCCTTCATTCATTTTGGCTCTCCCCAAGACGTTCTTCACATAGTCACCAGGGTAATGTCATTATTCCTTTAAAAATGTTGCACTATTCCTTGGCCTGACGCGGTGGCTCTTGCCTGTAATCCCAGCACTTTGGGAGGCCGAGGCGGATGGATCACGACGAGGTCAGGAGATTGAGACCATCCTGGTTAACGGTGAAACCACATCTCTACTAAAAATACAAAAAATTAGCCAGGTGTGGTGACAGGCGCCTGTAGTCCCAACTACTCAGAAGGCTGAGGCAGGAGAATGGCATGAATCCGGGAGGCAGAGCTTGCAGTGAACCGAGATCGCACTACTGCACTCCAGCCTGGGCGACAGAGCTAGACTCCATCTCAAAAAAAAAAATGTTGCACTAGTCCTCTGCTTAAAATCCTTTAGTGAATAAGTTTTGAAGATCTACTGTACGTCATGGTGACTACAGGTTTTGTGAGGTTTTTTTGTCTCAAAGAAAAAACCACATCATATGTTGTACCCCATAAATATATACAACTAAAAAATACTTTCATGGCCATTTTTCATCATTCAGGAAAAAAAATATGCCCACACAAAAAGCTTGTATGCAAATGTTCACAGCAGTATTATTCACAATAGCCAAAAGGTAGGAACAATCCAAATGCCAATCAATAGATGAATGGATATATAAAATGTGTATATCCATACAACGGACCATTATTCAACCATAAAAAAGGAATGAACTACTGATATATGTTACAACACGGATGAATCTTGAATACATTAAGTGAAAAAAGCCAACAACCAAAGGTCACATATTTTATGAGGCTATTTACGTGAAGTATCTAAAATAGGCAAATCTAGAGTCAGAAAGTAGATTCGCAGTTGCCAGGAGCTGAGGTGTTGGGGAGCAGACAGTGAATGCTGACAGGTGTGTGGTTTCTTTCTGGTGTGCTGAAAATGTTCTAGAATTAGATAACGCCGATGATTGCACAACTTTGTGAACATACTAAAAACTACAGAATTGCTTTTCAAGGGTGAATTTCATGATATGTGAATTACATCTCAATTTTTTAAAACAAAAAGAAAAGGGTCCAGGCAGTTTGTCTGTCTCTACACTCTTCGGCACAGCTTAGTCAGTAAATGGACTCTAGAGTCCAACTTCCCAAACTTCAATCCTGGCTCCTCCGGTTAAGGGCGTGTGACCTGAGCAAGCTACTCAAATTCCCCATGCTTCAATGTCCTGTCTGTAAGGTAGAGACAAGAGCACCTACCTTGGAAGGTTACTGGGAGCACTAAGTGCCTGGGCCACAAGGGGCGCTCTTATGGTTCCAAAATACAGAGTCCTTTAGAGCAAGTAACCTCATGAGAAACCACATCATCCCTAGTGGGCAAAAACCGATCTTGGCAGGGAGTGGGGAGGTAGAAAAAATCTTAAGACATTACAACAGTTTGTGGCCCTCCAAGGCTCAACCCTACACCACAACCTTTTTTTTTTTTTTTTTTTTTTGAGACAGTCTCACTTTATCACCCCAGCTGGAGTGGTGCAATCATGGCTCATTGCAGCCTCGACTTCCTGGGCTCCAGCAATCCTCCCACCTCAGCCTCCCGAGTAGCTGGGACAAGAGGCATGCACCACCATGATCAGCTAATTTTTGTATTTTTTGTAGAGCCGGGATTTCGCTATGTTGCCCAGGCTGGTCTCAAACTCCTGAGCTCAAGCGATCCTCCTGCCTCAATCTCCCAAAGTGCTGGGATTACAGGTGTGAGCCACCGTGTCTGGCCCCCCACAATGAAATCTTAATCCTTAGTAGCTCATTTCCCTTCTTAAAGTGAACTTGAATCTAATTATTCTCCTTGGAAAAACAATCATGAAAAAAAAAAATACCTGAGAAACATGGCCTTGGAGGGAAAAATAATAAACACAGACCTTTATGGCCAACTCACTAAACTGTGTAGAATATTTGGACAAAGAGAAACTCCAGAATTTTCATTTAGCTCTACTTGTAGCTTTCCCTCCACTTTACTACCTACTTCTCCCACCTTCTCCTCCCGGACACACAGCCAAGGGAAGCAGAATTCACCTGGCGGGTCAGGCCCACCCAGCATTTCAGCAGAATTCTACATTTCAGAAATGACATCTTTGATTCAGGACAGAGTCCGTTGATTTCAGCTTTGGGAATGGGGGAAAGGATGTCAGTTCAGGAAGATGAGAAGATAAACTAACACTGTAGCAGGGCAGACTTTTGGGATGAGGGTGCATGGAAAACATGGAAAAGAACAGGGCAACCTCCTGCAGGAAACTAAAGGCATCATTGTCCTCAGAGCAATCAGAGGAGGAGGAGAACCGCTCAGCCAATGGAGACTCAACCCGGAATTTAGCTGTAAAAGCATTGATTTAGTCCCCTGCGGTAGCAGGCACTGGCAATGTAAAAGGAGCCAATAATGAAATTCCCACACGCCTCTAAGGAGGAATGAGGCAGGAGATAAACAAAAGAAGAGGAAGGACCGGAAGAGGCCAAAGAACAATACATCCACACATCCCGGATCAAGTTTCTCCACTCTGCCAACTGTTTCCTCAACTAAGTGCATTTCCTTTTTCTAGGAGCGTGGTCCATGAGCCACGGACCATACAAATGCCTTCAAGCAGCGCTGGGTGCTCCCATCAAAGCAGAGCCGCACTGTCACTGATACGTCGCCCAGGGTGTTTGCCTTTCAGTGGATAAAGGCAAACAGGCCACTTCAAATTTGCACTTCGAGATGGAAACAAAGGCATGGAAAAGAAAAGGGAAGTCAAGCAAAAGGCTTACTCCCAAAGATCAAAGCTAAGGAAGCCCTGGCTGTCCATAAACAAAGGAATTTCCTCTTATAATAGCAGCCAGCAGAAATCTGTTAAGTAACTAAAGCTCTTGACTTGATGTTACAATGTATGGCAGCCCGCAAGGCATATCTTCTCTGCTCCATTTAAAACTCACGTCCAGGCTGCGCCCGGTGGCTCACGCCTGTAATCCCAGCACTCTGGGAGGCCGAGGCAGGCGGATCACAAGGTCAGGAGATTGAGACCATCCTGGCTAACACAGTGAAACCCCATCTCTACTGAAAAACACAAAAAATTAGCTGGGCGCGCTACTCGGGAGGCTGAGGCTGGAGAATGGCGTGAACCCGGGAGGTGGAACTTGCAAAACCGAGATCGCGCCACTGCACTCCAGCACTCTGGCCTGGGCAATAGAGCAAGACTCCGTCTCAAAAAACAAACAAACAAACAAACAAAAAAAACTCACATCCAAGAAGCAGCCTGGGAGTGACAGACCCCAGGTTAAACTAGCACAGGTGGCCCTGCCCAACAGGGGGCGTTGGCAGGCAGCGGCTCTGCAGCCAGTGTCAGGAACAGAAATCTCAACCCACTGGTACGCAGAGTCAGATCACGGATGCTGCTAATTTTTCTGACTCTTGTTTCTCCTCTTACAAATCATCTTAATTCAATGTGAAATTGTTAAAAAGTTCTAGTAACAAATTGGATGGAGGAGGGCTGGACACGCAGAGGAAGAGAATTTGAAAATACAGGGCTGGGCGCAGTGGCTCACACCCATAATCCCAGCACTTTGGGAGGCCGAGATGGGTGGATCACAAGGTCAGGAGTCTGAAACCAGCCTGGCTGGCATGGTGAAACCCTGTCTCTACTAAAAATACAAAAATCAGCCGGGCATGGTGGTACACATCTGTAGTCCCAGCTACTCAGGAGGCTGAGGCAGGAGAATCACTTGAACCCCGGAGGCGGAGGTCGTGGTGAGCCGAGACCCCGCACCACTGCACTCCAGCCTGGGTGACAGAGCAAGACTTCATCTCAAAAAAAAAAAAAAAAAAAAAAAGAAAATACAAGACTAAAGAGAAGAGGTTATTTTTAACTTCTGGCTATCCTTGCTGTCTTTTGTGTTTGGAAACAGAGAGGATAAAGGAGAGCTACAAAATTGACTTTCACTTGATATTATGCAAAAAGACAGGCCAGGTGCAGTGGATAATGCCTGTCATCCCAGCACTTTGGGAGGCCAAGGCAGGAAGGATCACTTAAGCTCAGGAGTTCAAGACCAGCCTGGGCAACAAGGCAAAACCCCATCTCTACTAAAGACAAAAGACTAGCTGGGTGTGGTGGCACGCACCTGTATTCCCCGCTACTTGGGAGGTTTAGGTGGGAGGATGGATTGAGCCCAGGAAGTAAAGGCTGCAGTGAGCCTTGATCATGCCACTGCACTCCAGCCTGGATGACGGAATAAGACCCTGTCTCAAAAAAAAAAAAAAAAAAAAGACAACATGCCCTATGGCACTTTGAAGAGAAGGGTATTGGAAAATCAAGTAACAGTGTAAGAGTTATCACAAAGTCACAGCAAGCAGGAGCTGAAATGGTCAACTGACCCAGGTGGAGCTGAAAAGAGGAACTGCGAAACCATGACTGGCCAGATGCTCAGGGAAAAGGCGGGTCTCACTGTTTAAATATTCTGAATAAGTGAGAAAACAATACAAATATTGTGAGAATAAATACCCTTGTTGCCACACAGAAGAGTGTTATTATTGTGTTCTGTAGATGTCCGATACACTGCCGAGGCCCACGAAGGTGTGCTGCATTTACATCCACAGTTACTTCCCACCTCATCCCTCCATTCCACTGATGTAAGCTGAGGAAGAAGAGGAGTTTTAAGAGGTATCCCAAGTGGTTTAGTTATCCACTGATGTGTAACAAACCACTGCAAAATTCAGTGGCTTAAAACTAATCATTTATTTTGCTCACGAATCTCAATTTGGACAGGACTGGGCAGGAACAGCTTAACTCTGCTCCATGTGGCATCAGGTAGAGTGACTCAACAAGGGCTGGATGACCTACTTTCAAGATGCCTCTGTCTCTGAGCTGGAGCTGCCTGTCAGCTGGAAGCTCGACCAGGGCTGTCCACAAAGAGCCACGTCCTTCTCCTTCATGTGGATCTCGCCACAGGGCAGCTTGAGCTTCCTCACAGTATAGGAGCTGGACTCCCAGATGGCATGTTCCAAGAGCCCAGAAGGAGGCTCCAAGGTTTCTTATGATCTAGCCTGAGAATTCTCAGAATGTCACTTCCATCATATCCCAGTGGACACACAAATAACTAAGGTCAGTTCAGATTCAAGGGAGGGGGAAGTGACTCCACCTCTCAATAGGAGGAAAGAATTTGCAGCTATCTTCAATGCACTGCAACAAGTTTCTGCCAGCAATTAGTCTTCCCCTTCTGCATGAGAATGACATGTCCCTAAATGGGCATGCTCCTTTGGCCCAAGACCCTGCACAACAGAGATGTAGAGAGCAGAGAGCTCAAAACAGAGTCACAGCTGGAAAGAGCAGCAGCGAACCTGCTGAGCATACGAGTAACATACCCAAGAAACTAGGATTCACGGTTAGAAGCCGCTGGGATTCTAAGCTTATCTGTTACTCCAGCAATCTGATTAACACAATGTGTGAAACTGTATTCCTGACAACAGCCCTCTAAGTCCTTCCTGCTACATTCCCCATCTCCACAAGTGACCCACCACCCAACCACAGGCCATCACCTCCTAACCAATATGGCCATCTGTCTCTATCTCAGTGTTCCTACTCCCAACACTCACCAAGCCCATTATCTTTTCCCACATTGGCCTACAATCTGTTCCAGGTTTGCTCCCCTCCCATCCCTTCTGCAATCTGCCTGAATTGTGACCTTCCTAAAGCACAAATCTGATCATTCTGCTTTAAAAAAAAAAAAAAAAAAAAAACTTTAGGTTTTAGCCTACTGTCCTTGGGATCAAGTCCAAACTCCTGGTTAACACATATAAGCCTTGTTTGATTTGTGTATTATGTCCATTTGCCATCCAATTTGTGAGTATATTCAATTCTGCTACATAGAAAACAAGAAAAACAAATAGCATGGATGAAACTCATAGTGAGTCAAAAGCTTGTAAGACACGCTCAAGACAGACAAAATAAGTGGAACATACATGTGTTGAACATAGATAAAAAGGACAAAACCAAAGAGTATTAGTCCTAGGCAGAAAGTCAAGGGAGAATCAATCTTTTTTTTTTTTTAGAGAGAGAGACAGGGTCTCACAGCTGTGTCACCCAGCCTAGAGTTCAATAGTGCAATCAGGGCTCACTGCAGTCTCAACCTCCTGGGCTCAAGCAATCCTCCCACCTCAGCCTCCCAAGTAGATGGGATCAAAGGCATACGTTATCATGCCTGGCTACTTTTTTTTTTTTTTATTTCTTATGGAGACAGCATCTTGCTGTGCTGCCCAGGCTGACCAGGGCCAATCTTATCAAATCTTAAATATCAGTAAGACACAAACTATGCCACTTGACAGTTATGTCATCCTTAATTTGGCCACCCATTTTGACCCCCTTTTTTTTTATTTTTTTATTTTTTTATTTTATTTTATTTTATTTTTTGAGACGGAGTCTGGCTCTGTCATCCAGGCTGGAGTGCAGTGGCCAGATCTCAGCTCACTGCAAGCTCCGCCTCCCGGGTTCACGCCATTCTCCTGCCTCAGCCTCCCGAGCAGCTGGGACTACAGGTGCCCACCACCACGCCCGGCTAGTTTTTTGTATTTTTTAGTAGAGACGGGGTTTCACCGTGTTAGCCAGGATGGTCTCGATCTCCTGACCTCGTGATCCACCCGTCTCGGCCTCCCAAAGTGCTGGGATTACAGGCTTGAGCCACCGTGCCCGGCCAGACCCCATTTATATACTGTCTAGAAACACAGATTAAAAAACACACACAGCATCTCAGCAGGTCTCTGGTAAGCCACAGCTATTGCAGATAAATATATCCAAGTCTCTCTAACAAAGCAACTGTGTGCTGACTACAGGCACCTTCCACCTTCTGGGCCCTTGTGTAACTTCAGCTCTAGTCCTTGTACTGACACCACTGGCAGGGAAGGCTGATGCAGCAGACGGAGACAGGACTCCATGTATGAACATCACATGGCCCAGGATTCAGACTGTGCTCCTTCCATTCCATAGGCACCCGATCCTAAGTGTTAACCGATCCCAGATCTCTCCCTGTTTCTTGCTGCATGTTTTGAATTGATGTAATAAACAACGTGATTCAAGCATCTTAACTCAGCCTATGAGCCTCTCTATTCTGTGACTGCTGGAATAGCCTGCTTGGCCGTGTTCTTGGACGCTACCACCGCATCAAGGTAATTTCCCACACAACATTCCACCCCCTGCTTTCCCCTCCGGTCTTATCTAGGGCCATTCCCCAACTCAGGTGAATGCAGACTCCAAATGTACTGAGCTGTGTGCAGTGGCCAGGTGCAAATGCTTTCTGTACATCTGTACATGCTGTTCTACCTGGGAAGGCCTTTCCTCCTTTCACCTGATTCCTATTTTCACCTTAAACCTCAGACATCACCTGCCTTGGAAAGTCCTTCCTGACCTCACCCAATCTAGGTAGGTCCCCCGAGAATCCCTATCCATGCCTTCTACAGTACTTAACATGGTGACCTTTAATTGTTCATTTACTTAGTTCTCTGCTCCCCCACACTGTGAGTTCCTGACAAACAGGGAATGTCATCTCTGAATGAATCTTTCCTCTCCACGTGACTCATGCCTCCAGCCCTACCTAGCACACAATCTGGCATATAACAGGCAATCAATAAACCTTCAATGAATGCCTTGATCGAGTACAAGGAACATAAGCAAATTTCCTGTGGAAAAAAAGAATTGTATTAAGTTCTTTGGCTCAACAATTCTTACTAAATGTGATTGCTAATGCAAGTGCAGAAAATACTGAAAACAGCTGAATCTGCCATCGCTTCTTGGTATTACTGCATCAAGCAAAATAAGTGAAACATAGATGTTCAATAAATATGTTCATGAATGAATAAGCGAAAATATGAATATGTGAATGCTACATTTTTTAAAACTGAATTTCAAGATCCATTTATCTGTTGTTAGGAATCTACAGAATGACCACAGATCAAAGCCATTTGAAACATCCAAAATTTAAAAAGATATTTTAAATATCTTTAAGAATTGTATAGTCTTAAAAATGTGAAAAAATATAAGATCCCATCAAATTCAAATGTCGTTCTTACATAATATTTTTTTTTTGTTTTTTTTTGTTTTTTTTTTGAGACGGAGTCTCGCTCTGTCGCCCAGGCTGAAGGGCAGTGGCCGGATCTCAGCTCACTGCAAGCTCCGCCTCCCGGGTTTACGCCATTCTCCTGTCTCAGCCTCCCGAGTAGCTGGGACTACAGGCGCCCGCCACCTCGCCCGGCTAGCTTTTTTGTATTTTTTAGTAGAGACGGGGTTTCACCGTGTTAGCCAGGATGGTCTCGATCTCCTGACCTCGTGATTCGCCCGTCTCGGCCTCCCAAAGTGCTGGGATTACAGGCTTGAGCCACCACGCCCGGCCACATAATATATTTTTATATTTAATATCTTAGGACCCTGTAAAATTCAAATGGGGCTGTGACGTTAGGTGAAACATACATGCACAGATTCATAAAAGCCCCCCAAAATGCAAAATCCCATCAAGCAATCAACCCGAAGGGGAACTGTTGACTTGGTTAGAAGACAGTGAGCTATGAGATCAATCCCTTTTTAAGTTTTGAATCCTAATTTATAAAATGGAGCTCAGGGTAACAGCCAGAGTGGTCAACATGAATGGCTCTGGACGTCTCTAGCCCCTGGTTGCAAGACCCACTGATGTCTCTGATCATAAGTGAAATTATCTAACTGGACTGTGGCAATCCTCCTCATTGGGAAGGCATTATTCTACCCTAGAAAATTAAGAATTAAGTAACCACGGCTGGGCACAGTGGCTCACGCCTGTAATCCCAGCACTTTGGGAGGCCAAAGCGGGCAGATCATGAGGTCAGGAGATCAAGACCATCCTGACCAACATGGTGAAACTCCGTCTCTACTAAAAATACAAAAATTAGCTGGTTGTGGTGGTGTGTGCCTGTAATTCCAGCTACTCGGGAGGCTGAGGCAGGAGACTGGCTTGAACCAGGAAGTCAGAGGTTGCAGTGAGCCAAGATTGCGCCACTGCTCTCCACCCTGGCGACAGAGAGAGACTCCATCTAAAAAGAAAAAGAAAAAAGAAAAAAGAAAAAAAAAGAACTAAGTAACTACCATTCAGCAAAGTCTTAATTAAATCTTCCTTGGAAAGTCAGTTAACTGAGATAGCTGTGGCAGAGATGCTAATTATCTCCCAAAATCTAGCCTTTCTTTCTCCTTTACAGGAACAGAACTCCTGGTTTCTGCTGAATCCATGACTGTCCAGCTAGGGAATGCATTTCTCAGCCTACCCTACACCTAAGTGACCAAGGGAGCTATGTGACTAAGTTCTGGACAATGGAATGGGAGCAGAAGTCACCATGTGAAATTTCTGGATCACAAATGTATTTTTTTAATTTATTAATTTTTTAAGAGATGAGGTTTTACTCTAGTACAGTGGCAATCAAAGCTCACAGCAACCTCAAACTTCTGGTCTCAAGTGATCCTCCCACCCCAGCCTCTTAAGTAGCTGGGACCACAGGCAGGAGCCACCACGCCCAGATAGATTTCAGTTTTAAAGAGGAAACTGGTTGTCTTCCAACCTGCTCTCTTCCCCCATTCTGAAGGCTAGAATGTGGATGAAGCTGATGGTGGTGGAGTAGCAGGGGAGCCAGACTCTAGCAAGAGAGAACCACTACCTAGGATAGAGGAGGGAAGATGGGAGAAAGAACCAAGGAAGAAGATGAGGAAAATAATGGGTCCCTGGATGGACTTCCAAAGCAAAACCACTGCCCAGAGAGAGAAATTTAACTTCTAGCTTGTTTGAGCCCCTGTAGCTCTGGGTCCCATTGTTATACAGCTTAGCCTGTATCCTATATAATATAGTAACTATGTTCCTTAAGATGCTGTATATCTTTTAGCCCCATAAAGACATATAATTAACAATTTAGGAAATTAAAAGCACAGCAGTCATATTTTATGTTAAAAAGCAACCTGTACATATTTGAAATCTTGCTAAATTTATATATATTAGAATATATAAGAAAACTTCAAGCTTACCATATTTGTAAATTTTGTACAGTCATACACCACATAATGTCTCGCCCAACAATGGACCACATATATGATGGCTGTCCGATAAGATTGCAACGAAGGTAAAAAAATTCCTATGGTCTAATGACATTGTAGCACAGCACAGTACTCACGTATTTCTGGTGATGCTGGTGTACACAAACCTAGTAGGCTGCTGGTCATATAAAAGTATAGCACAGACAAGGCCGGGCACGGTGGCTCATACCTGTAATCCCAGCACCTTGGGAGGCCGAGGCAGGTAGTAGATCCCTTGAGGTCAAGAGATTGAGACCATCCTAACCAACCTGGTGACACCCCGCCTAATACAAAAATTAGCTGGGTATGGTGGCGCGTGCCTGCAGTCCCAGCTACTAGGGAGGCTGAGGCAGGAGAATTGCTTGAACCCAGGAGGCAGAGGTTGCAGTGAGCTGAGATCACACCACTGCACTCCAGCCTGGCAACAAAGCAAGATTCCATCTCTAAAATAAAATAAAATAAAATAAAATAAAATAAAATAAAATGTATAACACAGACAATTACGTACAGTACACAGTACCTGATAATAAACAACTGTTACTGGTTTATGTGTTTTCTATTATTTTAAAGTGGACTCCTTCTACTTATTTAAAAAAAAAAAAACGGCTGGCTGTGGTGGCTCATGCCTGTAATCCCCAGCACTTTGGGAGGCCGAGGCAGGTGGATCACTTGAGGTCAGGGCTTTGAGACCAGTCTGGCCAACATGTGAAACCTCATCTCTGCTAAAAATACAAAAATTAGCCAGGTGCGGTGGCAGGCACCTGTAATCCCAGCTACTTGGGAGGCTGAGGCAGAATTGCTAATTCTGGGGGCCAGAGGTTGCAGTGAGCCAAGATCACACTTGAACTCTAGCCTGGACAACAGAGTGAGATATTGTCTCAAAAAAAACAACAACAAAACAGTAACAGCCTGAGGCAGGTCCTTCAGGAACTACTGGGGGGAAGGCACTGTTATCATAGGAGTTCACCATTCCATGCACGTTACTGCCCATGAAGACCTTCTAGGAGGACACGTGTGCAGTTAAAGTCAGTGATACTGACGATCCTGATCCTGGGTAGCCTAGGCTAATGTGTGTGTTTGTGTGTTCGTTTTTAACAAAAAAAAAGTTTACCAAGTAAGAAACAGGCTGGGCTTGGTGACTCACGTCTATAATCCCAGTGCTTGGGGGATGCTGAGGTGGGAGCACTGCTTGAAGCCAGGAGTTGGAGATCAGCCTAGGAAACATAGCAATTTGTATGTTCACAAATTTGTAGAGATAAATAAATAAAAATAAGAATAAAATTTTAAAAACAAAATTTTTTTAAAATACAAAATCTTAGAAAAAAGCTTTTAGAATAAGGATATAAAATATTTTTTACAGCTGTACAATGTGTTTGTGTTTTAAGCTGTGTTATTACAAAAGAATCAAAAATGTTAAACAATCAAGTTTATAAAGTAAAAATGTGATAGTAAGCTAAGATTAATTTATCAAAGAAGAAGGCTGTTATAAATTCAGTGTAGCCGCCGGGCGCGGTGGCTCAAGCCTGTAATCCCAGCACTTTGGGAGGCCGAGACGGGCGGATCACGAGGTCAGGAGATCGAGACCATCCTGGCTAACACGGTGAAACCCCGTCTCTACTAAAAAATGCAAAAAACTAGCCGGGCGAGATGGCGGGCGCCTGTAGTCCCAGCTACTCGGGAGGCTGAGACAGGAGAATGGCGTGAACCTGGGAGGCGGAGCTTGCAGTGAGCGGAGATGGCGCCACTGCACTCCAGCCCGGGCGACAGAGCGAGACTCCGTCTCAAAAAAAAATAAATAAAAATAAATTCAGTGTAGCCTAAGTATACAGTGTTTTTTAAGTCTAAAGTAGTGACTGTTGTGTCCTACACTTTCACATTCACACGCTACTCACAAACGGACTTCCTGAGCCACTTTCAGTCCTGTAAGCTCCATTCATGGCAAGTGCCCTAGACAGGTGTACTGTTATCTTTTATACTGTATCTTTACTGTGCCTTTTCTATGTTTAGATACACAAATACTTACCACTGTGTTACAGCTGTGTACAGTATCCAGTGCAGTAACATGCTGTACAGGTTTACAGCTTAGGAGCAATAGGCTACCCCATAAATCCCAGGTGTGAAGTAGGTTACAGCATCTAGATTTGTGTAAGTACACTCTATGATGTTTGCATGATGAAATCACCTGAGGATGCATTTCTCACAACGTGTATCTGTTGTGAAGCAACACATAACTATAATGTATAAGGGTTATGTAAGTGTTCAAAAACATGGTGTCTGTTAATCCAGACAACTTAAAAATCTAAAAAGAAACTGGGAGGAGGGGAGGGACCCATGAGGAAGGAGTAGGAGCAAGTAGATGGACCCAGGGGGTGGGGAGGCACTTGTAGTTCTAGCGGTGAGTTCATGGGCATTTATTATATTATTTCAAATCCACAGGTGAATGAGAGCCATGCATAAACCAATGATGAGAGTACATTTGGAACAAGGAGTATGGTTAACCCAATTCTATGCACCTAGAGTCCTAAAATGAAATGAAATCTTTTAAGACATTTGAGTTTGTAGGCCGGGTGCGGTGGCTCAAGCCTGTAATCCCAGCACTTTGGGAGGCCGAGGCGAGCGGATCACGAGGTCAGGAGATCGAGACTATCCTGGCTAACAAGGTGAAAATCCGTCTCTACTAAACATACAAAAAAAAATTAGCCGGGCGAGGTGGCGGGCACCTGTAGTCCCAGCTACTTGGGAGGATGAGGCAAGAGAATGGCATGAACCCAGGAGGCAGGGCTTGTAGTGAGCTGAGATCGTGCCACTGCACTCTAGCCTGGGCAACAGAGCAAGACTCCCTCTCATAAATAAATGAATAAATAAATGTCCAAGGAGCTGGAAGTGGTGGCTCAAGGCTGTAATCCCAGCACTGGGAGGCCAAGGCGGGTGGATCACCTGAGGTCAGGAGTTCAAGACCACCCTGGCCAACATGGTAAAACCCCATCTCTACTAAAAATACAAAAAATTAGCCAGGCGTGGTGGTAGGTGCCTGTAATTCCAGTTACTTGGGAAGCTGACGCAGGAGAATCGCTTGAACCCAGGAGGCAGAGGTTGCAGTGAGCCAAGATTGCACCACTGCAGTCCAGCCTGGGAAACAGAGCCAGACTTCGTCTCAAAAAAAAAGGCCAAGGAATTGGTTACTGATAGAATCTGGAAGTTTGTGCCCTCTAAATCTCATGCTGAAATGTAATCCCCAATGGTTGAGGTGGGGCCTAGTGGGAAGTGCTTGTGTCATGGGAGCAGATCCCTCATGAATAGTGTGGTGCTGTCCTCCCCACAGTGAGTGAGTTCTCACAAGACCTGATTGTTTAAAAGTGTGTGGCACCTCCCCCAGCTCAGTTCACTCTCACCACCTTCCCCAGCTCAGTTCACTCTCATTCCCATTCTTGCCACGTGATACACCTGCACCTCTGTCGCTTTCTGCCATGACTATAAGTTCCTCAAGGCCCTCACCAGAAGCACATGCTGGCACCACACTTCCTGTATGGCTTGGAGACTCCTCTTCTTTATAAATTATCCAGCTCCAGGTACTTCTTTATAGCAATGCAAGAACCGTCTAATAGTTACCACATGACAAGGACTCTTCGTAGTTCAAAAAGAAAAGCCAAATATCAGCAATTTCACATGATTTGACTTACTTGATTATTTAATTTATATTTTCAATAAATTGAAAATCGTTTTTAAAATAAAAATGAAGTTTATGAATCGTCTTTTCTGCATATGAAAATCAGCCCTGTGTTGGCCAGGCACCGTGGCTCACACCTGTAATCCCAGCATTTTGGGAGGCCGAGGTGGGTGGATCATGAGGTCAGGAAATCAAGACCATCCTGACTAACATAGTGAAACCCCATCTCTACTAAAAATATAAAAAATTAGCCAGGCGTGGTGGTGGGTGCCTCTAGTCCCAGCTACTCAGGAGGCTGAGGCAGGAGAATGGCGTGAACCTGGAAGGCAGAGTTTACAGTGAGCCGAGATCACGCCTCTGCACTTCCGTCTGGGTGACGGAGCAAGACTTCGTCTCAAAAAAAAAAAAAGAAAGAAAGAAAATTAGCCCCAAGTTCACCAAAACCGTCACATCAACAGCTGGTCTCCTACCAAACATAAGAGACAGAAGTACTGTTTGATTGGACCCAGGTTAATAAAAGCTTTATTTATTTTGAAATCTCAATGATCTAGATCTCTTTAAAACCATTAATTCGTTCCTCTAGTTACTAGAAAGGGCAGAGGCATTGGTTAAAATCTTATCTCTCATTTAGCAGCTGGTTAAAACCTTGTCTAGGCCAGTAATCCTAGCACTTTGGGAAGCCGAGGAAGGCAGATTGCCTGAGCTCAGGAGTTTGAGACCAGCCTGAGCAACACGGTGAAACCCGGTCTCTGCTAAAATACAAACAATTAGCCGGGCGTGGCAGCATGCGCCTATAGTCCCAGCTACTTGAGAGGGTGAGGCAGGAGAATTGCTTGAACCCGGAAGGTGGAGGTTGCAGTGAGCTGAGATCGCACCACTGCACTCCAGCCTGGGCGACACAGCGAGACTCCATCTCCAAAAAAAAAAAAAGAAAGAAAGAAAAGAAAGAAAACCTTGTCTATCACTTAGCAATGATATTCCTATCACTTTAGGAATGTCATTTAATCTTATAACCTAAGTTTTCTTATCTTCAAAATGGCAATAATAATAATAAAACTTTGTAAAGCCGTAAGTATTAGTGATGGCGGCAGCAGCCAGTCTGGAGCAGGGCAGGCGTGGCCAGGGATACGCGCTCTGTGGAACCAAGTGAAGCTGGGAGCAGGCAGGAGCCCTTCCCGGTTCTGAGTTGGTGGGGCGGGAGCCCAGCCGCAGCTGCGGACCTGGGCATCCCTGTGCTCTCAGGGGCCCTAGAAGCCCTCTTCCCCACAGGCTTTTAAGTGCCTGATTCCGCTGCCTGGCCTCTCCCTGCTCCCTGTGCCCGCTCTGATTCTGGAGCAAAATTGAAGCTGAGCCTGGGCGCTATCCCATCCCGGCCAGGTGAGTGCCGCTCAGGATGGCGCTGACACACCAGCCCCCTGCCACCTCAGCCCCCTCTAGACTTTGGGAGCCACTCTGGACTAATCCTCTTGACTACGAGGATGGGAGGGAGGCCGAGGAGGAGCTGAGGACGGCTGGTTGCAGGCCTGCAGGCACCCCTCAGCACAAACAGCCTGGGCGCCTTGGACGACATGACTGACAGCAGAAGGCAGACAGGCTGATAGGTAGAAAGGGTCGGGTCCCTGGCGATGCCCCACCTTCAAGCCAAGACCAGCCCAAAACCTTGGGGACCTGGCTGTTAGTTCCGGGTGAAGCCTGTGGCCCAGAGTGAGAACGGATGGTGCTTTTTCTGGCCTGCCCATGGCTGCCCATGGACCAATGAGCACACACTTCCTCCCTTCTGAGCCCATGAAAACCTCAGGCCCAACCAGATTCACACAGACACTGGGACTACCAGCTGCAGAAAGGAGATACCCATTTCAGGTCTTCTGAGAGCTGTTCTGCCACTCAATGAAGCTCCTCTCTGCCTTGCTCACCCTCCAGTTGCTCACCCTCTGCATACCTCATTCTTCCTGGATGCAGGACAATAACTCAGGACCCACCGAATGGCAGTACTAAAAGCTGTAAGACAAACCAGGGCTGAAACATGTCCCCGTGCCGACTACATTGCAGGCAACAAGAAGGAGAGAAGAACTGTGGCCCTTCGAGAAGCCAAGATCTAGGGGCTCCCCAAGCCAAGGCTATAAACACCCTCTTTGGGGCTCTGCGGTTCCCAGCATCTCCATGCTTCCAGGTGCCACCATGTTCCCCTTGTCCAGACACAGGTGCCCTCAGTGAAAGCCTCATTCAGTACACCTGGTCCAGCCCCCGTCTTGCATGGAGCCACCCACCCCCAGACCCCGCACTTGCTCACACACACACGCCTTGCCACTCTGCACCTGGCTTGCCCCTGGTAGGTGTGCGATCTGAGCTGGTAGTGAAAGAACACAAACACATCACAGCCTTGAGCACATCACATCCCCCCATATGCCTCCACTTCCTGAGCCCGACACAAACACATCACAGCCTTGAGCAATGCCTCCACTTCCTGAGCCCGACACAAACACATTCCTCCGTATATTTCAAAGAAAACAACACCTGGAGAACCTC
>NW_016811676.1:663779-670458 GCF_001698545.2 Rhinopithecus bieti
CAGGAAATTATTAGCCAGTGCTGATTGCCCCCCCTCAGGGTGCAGTGACCCAATTTTGCTAAATTTTACTGGTTTTCAAATAGCCGAACCAAAGGTGCCAATAATATGTTTTGAGTTTGATCAGACTAAATACAATTGTAAACACTATTGGTGGCACCAAAACGCAGGCTGCCCCTACAATTACTGTAGAATGCATTCAGTCAGAGGGTGGCACGAGCGATCTGGGGGAAACTTCTACCGACAGGGTAGAGGCGGCATCTATACTTGGGTAGTTAAAGACCCTTGGAACTCCCGCTGGACCAAGCCTCAACATGGAGCTGTATACTACTCCCCTTCCTCCACGTGAATAAACGGTCTGGGCATAACAGTAGAATGAGCTGAGAGCAGCCTACCAGGCCAAGTGGGTGGAATAAGCCCAGTGGGCACAAGCAATACTCAGGCAGAAGGCGCCGCTAGCCACAGAGGTTTCTGTCTGGTGAAGCAACACCCCAAGGATCCCGTGACATCGGGGTAATGTTTATAAAATACCTAGCAAGGGCTCAATAAATGGCTTATTATTACTGTAAGTGTCTACAGGGCTAAACGAAACATTACAAAGCTTCGGGAGACAGCGTACTGTCTTAACACACTGCACTGCTCCAGGCCCGTCTGCCTGATGCTCTGCCCGCTCCGGGGCGCCCACCAGAAAGTCTCTCGCTATCCTATACTATCTGCACCTGCCTCCACTTATTTTGGTTCACCCTGAATTCCAGTCAATTATTTCTCGTTTACTTCCCCCTTTGTCCTCTTCTCTCATCTCAATACAGCATCTTACAGATAATCTTCATGAAATAGGAATCCAGTAAACATGGCTAGCATCAGCAAAATCCCCACTGGATTATCTACATGGCAGGGAACAATGGCGAGTGAGGACCCACAGGTCAGGGGAAGGAAGCTGCAAGGCTGGGTTGGAGTCAGACCCCCATGAGCCTCAGGACATGGACTGCACCTGGAGGGATGACATCCACCAAAAGCTTATGCAACAGTGTCCCAACTGGATGTGGGTCCAGAATGACTAACTCTGGCCATCAAGAGGAATGCCCAAGGAAGGGACATGGGACAGGCTATTTTCACAGCTCACACAAAAGATAATGCACATGAGGATGGAAAGAGGAGCAGTGGAGATGAAGGAGCGGAGCTGACAATTTAGGGAGTGCTGTTAGAACTAGTAACTTCACAGAAGTGAGGAGGAGGTGCGAGGAAAAGCAGCCTGGCGTGTTAATTTGAGATTTTCTCTTTTTTAAGCAGAAAAATACAAACACAACTCATTTTGGACATGTGGCTGAGGTTGAAGTATTTTCAGAATACTCAGGGAAAGACGCTTAGGAGGTAGGTGGTGATATACCCCAGCCACTCAGGTTGATTTAGGAAACAAGATGTTGTAGGAATGGACGAGATGACCTGAGAGAGAGTGCTGCTGAATAAAAATATAACATGAGCCACAAATATAAGCCACACACGCGGTTTTAACTTTCCTAGCAGTGACCAGGCATGGAGGCTAACATCTTTAATCCAAGTATTTTGGGAGGCCACGGAGGCAGGATCCCTTGAGCTCTGAGTTTGAGGCTACAGTGAGCTATGATGGCCACTGTACTCCAGCCTAGGTGACACAGTAAAACCCTGTCTGAAAAATAATAAGAACAATAAAATTTTCTAGCAGCCGCATTAAAACATAAAAAGAAACAGGTGAAAATAATTTTACTAACATAGTTAACCCAAAATATCCAAAGAGAAAGGGGGTCACAAAGGCTAGGAAAGAGCACTCATAAAAACACAAATTTGAGGCCGGACGTGGTAGCTCATGCCTGTAATCCCAGCACTTTGGAAGGCCGAGGCAGGTGGATCACTTGAGGTCAGGAGTTCAAGACCAGCCTAGCCAACATGGCAAAACCCCGTCTCTACTAAAAATACAAAAATTAGCCCGGTGTGGTGGCGCACGCCTGTAGTTCTAGCTACGCTGGGGGCTGAGGCATAAGAATCACTTGAACCCAGGAGGTGGAGGTCCCAGTGAGCCGAGATCACACCACGGCACTCCAGCCTGGGTGACAGCAAGACTCTGTCTCAGAAAAAATAAAAAACAAAAAATAAAAGCAAATTTGGTTTTGACTAAGACACATCAGTTCCTTATGGGACACAAGTAAACATGGTACTCACAGTTTCTGAGGAAGAGGATGATCTCTGTAAATTCTCACTTTGTACCCAAATGCTCTCTGTCACAAATGCTATGTGTTCTGCTTCAAGTATAAAAGGAGACACAAGAAATAGAGCCCACTTGTTCAAGTCTTCAATGGACTGTAGAGAGGGAAAGAAACAGAATGAGATTGTCACTTCACACCACAACTGCCATAAATGTCAACCCCCTCTGAAACACACCCTCCCCTATAATTCCAAGTAACATCTAAATAAGTTTATCTGATGCTCCTCTGTAGGCCACAGGAACCCTGTGTTTCTTGTTTAGCTGTGACTATTTAAGCACCTGCAAAAGCCCATCTATGATTCAGGGCAGCTTTAACATCTCTAGACAACTGTTCTCAAGCAATGAATTCTGAAACGGGGCTTATCCCCACCATTCCTCACTGCTTAGCACATAGTAGCTAACTGGGAAGTACATTTAAAGATGAGGAGGCTGGCAGCACAGTGGCTCACACCTGTAATGCTAGCACTTTGGGAGGCTAAGGTGGGCGGATCGCTTGAGCCCAGGAGTTCAAGACCAGCCTGGCCAACATGGTGAAACCTTATCTCTACAAAACATACCAAAAAAATGAGTTGGGCATGGGGGCCTGTAGTCCCAGCTACTCAGGAAGCTGAGGTGGGAGGATCACTTGAGCCTGGGAGCCCAAGGTTGCAGTGAACTGAGATCATGCCACTACACTCCAGCCTTGGGTGACAGAGTGAGACCCTATCTCAAAAAAAAAAAAAAAAAAAAAAAAGATGAGGAGGTCTAGAGGTACATACCCACCAACAAAAGCTCCTTACTCACAGAAGCCCAAAGGGCTATTCCTTCATTCCCTACAGCCATCACAGCACGGGCACAAGGCAGTTTTTCTTTACGCCTTCCTTATAGTGAAATCAACCCTGCTCCTCTCCCTGAGATCTGGGAAGTGTGCAAGTCTCTGGATGCTCACACAGCAGTCAAATCCAGAGAGAAAAGCTATTTCAGGGAAAGGCATTTACCATATGCAGAGATGCAATCAGACATACTTTAATGGAATGTAAACTCCAGTCAGGAGTGATTGTAGTTTTTAAAAAAGAAGATTAGAATCAAGATTGGTTAGCAAATCAGATATACCCAGTTATCTCTTGTTTTCTTTCCTGAAATCTCTCTAAGAAAAACAGCAAATTGATTTTAAAAGGCTTTGATATACAGGGCATAGCCAGAGAAGAAAAGATGAAATCTAAGCTGGGCATGCAAGGGGCTTTCACCATTCACCCAGAACAAAGGTAACTAAGGCTCCACTGTGCTGCATATCAGTTCAAATCTGCTTGATAAAAACCTGTTGAACTAAATGAATGAAAATTTAGGGAAGAATTTGCCCCTCCCTCAGTAAACATAATTATCAATATAGTGGTTAAAAAGTATGTCCACTTAGGCCGGGCGCGGTGGCTCAGGTCTATAATCCCAGCACCTTGGAAGGCTGAGGCACCTGAGGTTGGGAATATGAGACCAACCAACATGAAGAAACCCCATCTCTACTAAAAATACAAAATTAGCCGGGCGTGGTGGTGCATGCCTGTAATCCCAGCTACTCGGTAGGCTGAGGCAGGAGAATGACTTCAACCTGGGAGGCAGAGGTGCGGTGAGCCGAGATCGCACCATTGCACACTAACCTGGGCAACAAGAGCAAAACTCCATCTCAAAAAAAAAAAAAAAAAAGCATGTTCACTTTATCCAAGCATAGAATATGTATATTAAACATATAATAAACAGTCAAAAAGCTTGACATTGCCCATTTGTATAAACTATCTTTGGTTAAACCTATCAATTGATTATAGCGCATTCCATTATAAACATACACATTCAGTATTGATGCATTTGATTTTAAATGTATAACATATGAGAACAGGCCAGGCTTGGTGGCTCACACCTGTAATCCCAGCACTTTGGGAGGCCAAGGTGGGCAGATCACCTGAGGTCAGGAGTTCAAAACCAGCCTGGCCATCACTTTGGTGAAACCCTGTCTCTACTAAAAATACAAAAATTAGCCAGACATGGTGGCTCATGCCTGTAATCCCAGCTGCTCAGGATGCCAAAAGAGGAGAATCACTTGAACTTGGGAGGTGGAGATTGCTGTGAGCCGAGATCGCGCCACTGCACTCCAGCCTGGGAGACAGAATGAGATCCATCTCAATATATGGGAGTGAGAGTCAGGTGTGTCCTTATTTCAGCCCAAGTAGACTGAGGTATCCATCAAAGTAGACCCAAGTAGACTGAGGTATCCACCAAATCATCCACCTGATCATATTTTAAATCTCAAATTAACAGTAGCCAACCACAAATAAATGGTCAAGCTTTCCACCTGCAGACCTTAAACATCACAGCTTAAACCCAACAACCATTAAATTTACTATTTCAGGTCAAGCTGCTTTGCTAAACAGGCTAATTTCCTAATAGGAAAAAGATACGAACTAGAATAGGAACTGTGATTTAAAGGCGACGGGGACACAGAGCATGGCAGTCCCATCCATTTTCCTAGTCCAGAAAACCAGGAAATGACGCAGCAATATCTAACCAAATCGGTAGGCAAAGTTTACTGTGCAGAGTGAGAAAGCAGAGTTGCAGAATCCCTGAAAGCACCAGCCACTCCTACTCCGGCCTGCACAGGTAGGCAAGGGCTGAAAACCACTAGTTATGGTTAGTGTAGTTAACAGAAGACCAGCAGAGACATGAAAATGTTCAAAACCAAAACTGTCCAAGAAAATCAGACATTCCCATCTCAATGTTTTTATGTGTCCAAAATTTCTATTCTGACCTAAATCCTAAAAGTAATTGATCCCATTTGGCAACTACTACAAAAAGCTCACCCCTCAATTTTTTCCCATTTTACTGAGTCATTTTTCTCAATCAGGTTAATTCTCTAAGCCATACATTGTATGTAATGAATGAACGTCTTCCCCTTTTGTCTGGGTAGTGTCAGCTATGTAGAGGTGGTACTAGTTATGTGCATAACTAGTACCTTGAGAGACCTGAGAAAACAGTCATTCATATTCAGTGTGTCCTAATACATACATAGTACTAACAAAAAAGAGTATTTTTTATTTGCTAGTGGTACAATTTCATCCCGGATCTAAGCATAGCCTCCAGGCAATGTTCAAACCTTAGATAAGATTCCATTTCCCACAGGGGTTTTATGGTGTGGCATATGCAGAAAACATCATTTTAAGGCTAAAAGTGAGGCAATATTCCAGAAAGCAGAGGAAAGGGACAAGAAACTGATTAAAAGCAAAACATGTTTAAATACTGAGAACAATGCTCCCGATGTCCATGAAATTTTGTGCAGTACTGCACTGTGAAACCAAGCCCATTTCCAAAAACAGCTGAATGGAAAGATCTATTGTTCCCTTTACAGCAAGGCAGCAGACTTTTTACAGAGATTAATTGACTGGCCCAAGTCACAATGTAGGTGACAGAGTGGGCAGAACACGTAACCACCATCCTAAGTATTGGGTCAAAACAAACAAAGGCTGAGTGTCAACTGAAACTTACAGGACACAAAGACCATCACTCGGGTGCCCAAGTTGGTGAATAACGCAACTGACAGAAGACGGAGAGGGGAAAGTGCAGTTTTTTACATTTTGGAGACATCTGACAAAAAGCTGATGACACATGTGGGAGTTTTTTGTTTGGGATCTTTTTTTTTTCCTTAAGACAGGGTCTTGCTTTGTCACCCAGACTGGAGTGCAATGCCTCAATCGTAGCTCACTGTGGCTTCAACCTCCAGGACTCAAGTGAACCTCCCGGGCTCAAGTGACACTCCCGCCTCACCCTCCCTAGTAGCTGGGACCACAGGTGCCTGCCACCACACCGACTTAAGTTTGTTTTTTGTTTTTTGTTTTTTTTTTTTTTTTTGTAGAGAGGGGTCTAGCCATGTTGCCCAGGCTGGTCTCCGTCTCCTGGGCTCAAAGCTATCCTCCCTCCTGGGCCTCCCAAAATGCAGGGATTACAGGCATAAGCCATCGCTCCCGACCGGCCACAGCTGTCTTTCCTGGTTCACGGTCACCCAAACGCCGGCTCCAAGGGTGGGAAAGGAGGTCGGGGGCGACCCCAGGTGGGCGCTGCTGGCGTCCGGCTGCCAATCCACAGCTCACGTCCTCACAGGTGCGCGCCTAGAGTCACGCGTCCACGCACCGCCCCGCTGACCGGGAGAGGCGACAGGGTCCGTGGTCCGAGTCCCACACCTCCGGCCTCTCTCTGGGCCCCGGGGCACCCACCCCTCCCGCGCCGCACAGGCCGCACTAAGGACGCCACCCTGGGGCTCCTGAACTCCCGGGCTCCCGGCGGGGACGAGGCGCAGGGACGGGGGCACTTCCGGCTCGCGGGACCCGGGTCGCCCGCCCGCCCGGCCCGCCCACCTGGCTGTCGCTGACGCAGAAGACGCGGCCGCCGCGGCTCAGGCACACGCGGGCGCCGGGGGGCTGCGCA
>NW_016811676.1:670926-692278 GCF_001698545.2 Rhinopithecus bieti
GGGGGAGCGGGGAGGCCGCGCCTGGCTGTGTGATGGGGAGCTTCGGAGGCCGTGCCCAGGGCTGGTGGCGGCGGCGAGGGGCAGCGCTGGGGTGGGGGGGTGTGCACCGGGGTCAGTGGCTGCACCCAAGGAGGGGGCTCAGGAGGGGGTGAAGGCCGGGGTGAGGGGCCGCACCCGGGCTGAGGAGTGGGATGGGTAGGTTGCGGATGCGGGGGAGGGGAGGCTCCAGTGGCTACCCGACCTGTTTAAGCCAAGTCCGGCCTCCCTTCCTTGGAGGAGTGGGAGGCGGATTGAGGACGGGGCTCTGCCTATGTTCAAGGCCAACGTTTACTAACCAGCACCACACCCGGAGTCCCGGAGCGGTCACACAGCCACTACCCAGTCCATTTGGGAAAATAAGGCCGTTTTTATTAAATTGCACTAAGCCTTCATGCAAAAGATTTTAAGGTCAATCACATACATTCACGGGATGCAATAATGTTTTTTAAAATAAGGGCAGGAAACAGAAATCGAAGACAGATAAGCACCAAAAAGGCTGCCTCTAAAAAGGCTGTGCCAGGAAGGCTCGCTATGGTGTTCGTGCTACATGTGCATCACCAGTTTGACTGTAAGCATCCTAACACCAGTGGGAAAAAGAAACATCACCATGATTTGGTGTTCTTGTCTCCAAGGGAAGCATAATTAGTCCTGACATAGAGGCTTCTCCCACAGAACCTCATTTCTTTAAAAGGCATTATGTAAAGAACGTGTTCTGAACAGCCCCGAAGCACAGCAAAGAATTCCATCGAGTGGCTTCCTATTCTGGCCCTCACTGCAAGCAGATGGCAAGATGCAGCAAAAGCAATCATGTATACCGCATCCATGTCTTAATCCAACGATAGTTTTTGTTTGTTTTTGAGACAGAGTCTCACTCTGTCGCCCAGGCTGGAGTGCAGTGGCACAATCTTGGCTCACTGCAACCTTCGCCTCTTGGGTTCACGCCATTCTCCTGCCTCAGCCTCAGCCTCCCAAGTAGCTGGGATTACAGGCGCCTGCCACCATGCCCGGCTAATGTTTGTATTTTTAGTAGAGACGGGGTTTCACCATGTTGGCCAGGGGTGGTCTGGAACTCCCAACCTCAGGTGATCCACCCGCCTCTGCCTCCCAAAGTGCTGGGATTATAGGCGTGAGCCACCGGGCCCAGCTAGATTTTTTTTTAAGAGACAAGGTCTCGTTCTGTCACCCAGGCTGGAATGCAGTGGTATAATCATAGCTCTTCAAACTCTGAGCTGAAGTGATCCTCCTGGCCACCATGCCCAGCTAATTTTTTAAAAATTATTTTTCATAGAGACAGGGTCTCGCTGTGTCACCCAGGCTGGTCTCAAACTCCTGGTCTCAAGCAGTCAAACTCCTGCCTGGATCTCCCAAAGTGCTGGGATTACAAGTGTGAGCCACAGCGCCTAGCCATAAAGATAGATTTTTAAAGTACCTTGACCATTTGTTCATCTGCTTTAAAATAGCTGCATAGAATACCCACTCTCAGAACTTCAGACTTTTGGTTAGATAACATAGTAAATTTCCCCCATTGCATATAGCAATAGATTTTAAAAGAGAAAATCCAAAAGAAATAACTGGGCCCAAAAGCAAGCATCTCTGTGGACCAGAAATAGAAGAAAAACAGTAAGTGATGAACAGGACTAAAGCCATATCCTACACTTCTCTACAGGACAGTAGCAGCTGGGAAGTGGGTTCCTGCATGGTAACAAGACCTTAAAATTGTGTCACTGGAGAAGGATGTGCAGTTCTCTCTGAGGAGAGATTCGGCCACTCCAGGACAACACAGGGCTACAAGTCAGGAATTTTAAAATGAAAACTGCTCAACAGTGATAAGTCCTAAATGTTTCACTGAACAACCTTTCAAATAGCCTTCTTGAAGTTTGCTGAATTATGGCTATAAGGACCACTCCCTACCCCTGCTAGGTATGGAGAGGTCATCTCTTCTATCTGAAGGTCACCAACATCTCCAGTTTTTCCAAATTCCCTAAGGGTTTTGAGACCACACCTTCCCACAGGTACCATAACTCCACCTGGCCAATAGGAATTTTCCAGGTTTACCCTTCCTTAGGTGTTTCAAGATATGGTCTCAGAATACATCATGGGAAAATTACATTTTGTGGTGAATCCTGTATACCAATTCTAGGTTAAAAGCATGGGGGTCTTTGTACTGATGCCCTCTTGGGTCACAAACACCTTCTAAAGGAAGAATTTGCAATCTACTATCTTTATCAATACAATAAATGAATCAGTAATACAAACATACCCAAATAATGAGACTCAGCAGTAACACATTTTATCCTACATACCACCATGGTTCAACATGAGCTCACCCTTGCATTGAAGAGTACTGATACCATTCACGCCTGGGGAAGGAATAGAAGGAGGAAGATATGAAGGTCACAGTGAGAAGTGAAACAGTCACACAACAAGCTCTGTTTATGATACCACCCTAAAATGATTTCATTTTCCAAAGGTCAAGGATAGAGCTGAGTTTCATCATCCCCACATAACAAAGGAATAGGGGAAGGATGCAAAAACAATACATCAAGGGATATTAACGTGTATGTACCTAATCCTCATCCTGTAGTCCCTCACTGCTCAAAGTGTGGTCCTTAGAGCAGGAGCAACAGCATCACTTGGAAGCTCGCTGGAAATGTGGAATCCTAGGCTCCGCCCAACCCCAAATCAGCGTCTGCATTTTAACAAAATCCCAGGACACTCACAAACACGTTGAAGTTAGAGAAGCACTGCTAACATCTTCCTCTGTCATTCCCTGGGTCTGGGCTACTCTAGACCCTTATTAATAAGACATTTCCAAAATGATGTGGAAAATAAGACCACAGACTAGGGTTTTTTTTTTTTTTAGATGAAGTCTCACTCGCCCAGGCTGGAGTACGGCATGATCTCGGCTCACTGCAACCTCCACCTCCCAAGTTCAAGTGATTCTCCTGCCTCAGCCTCCCGAGTAGCTGGGATTACAAGCACGTGCCACCACACCTGGCTAATTTGTGTATTTTTAGTAGAGATGAGGTTTCACCATGTTGGCCAGGCTGGTCTCAAACTCTAACCTCAGGTGATCCTCCCACCTCGGCCTCCCAATGTGCTGGGATTATAGGCGTGAGCCACTTTGCCTGGCCAGACCAGGGATTTAGAAGCAAGACTTTGTCATTTATATGAACACTACAGAAAGGAAGAAGAGTGAACCAGCTAGCCACTGAAGACCACCTCTGAAACCCATCAACACGACTGGCTTTCTATAGGAAAAGTCTCCACAGACTCAAGAAGTCTCTAGTTTCTTGCCCTTAGGAAAGCATGCCCTGGGAATAATAGTTTGGGGACAAGAGAGAGTAGAGTATTTACTGTCCTATCCCCCATTAAATACATAACAGAACTTCCCCAAGGAAAACCTATTATACTCACATTAACTCAGTACCTGTTTGAACTTGGAGAGTATTCAGAATTCTCATCAGTCACATGGCCAGAGCTGAGAAGGATAGCTTATTTTGTTTGTTTTTGAGACAGGGTCTTGCTATGTCACCCAGGCTGGAGGGCAGTGGTGCGATCCTGGCACACTGCAGCCTCAACCTCTTGGGCTCAAGCAATCCTCCCTCCTCAGTTTCCCAAAATGTTAGGATTATAGGCATGAGCCACCACACCTGGCTAATTTTTGTATTTTTTGTAGAGACACGGTTTCACCATGTTGCCCAGGCTGGTTTCCAACTCCTGAGCTCAAGCCATCCGCCCACCTCAGCCTCCCAAAGTTGTGGGATTACAGGCACATGCCACCACGCCTGGCTAATTTTTGAATTTTTTTTGTAGAGACAGGATTTTGCCATGTTGCCCAGGCTTGTCTCGAACTCCTGGATTTAAGCAATCTACCCACCGCGGCCTCCCAAAGTACCAGGATTACAAGCGTGAGCCACCGTGCCCGGCCTAGGATACTTTCTAAGAACCAAGGAACTATATAGAAAATGTTGATCTCTATTCAGTAACTTTAATACGTATATTAATATGTTCTTGTTTTTGGAACAATCATGTCAAATCAAACAAAAAGTAATTTTATTTTGTTAATCAAAATAAAGAGAAAAGTAGATAATATTTAGAGCATCAAAAGAATTTAAATTAGAACATCTTGAACTATTGGAAATATTAATTTAACTCATGTCTTTAAGAGGTAAATATGTATCTTTTCTAGCTCTGTTCACTGAGATGGCCTCAGAGTAGCCTTACCCCAAAATGCACCTGAGTGCTCAGATTCTTGAACGGGTGCTCTTCTCCTCATTACAGGGAACTAGAAATCCTTGGAGAAATCACTGATTCTGGTGTTCAGGAGATATCAGATAAGCCAGAACATCTTACGCTAGGAAGCAGGGGAAGCTTCCAAGAAAAACAGGGCCAGGCAGAAGGATGCAGGAGACAAGCCAGAAGTGCTTCCACTAGCCAAATCAGGATGATTTGAGTATCAAATTGAAATACACCCAATTACGAAAGTACCCAATTTTCAAGACCCAGCTGGGCGTGGTGGCTCACACCTGTAATCCTACAACTCTGGGAGACTGATGTGGGCAGATCACCTGAAATCAAGAGTTCAACACCAGCCTGGCCAATATGGCAAAACCCCATCTCTACTAAAAATATAAAAATCAGCCAGGCGCAGTGGCATACACCTGTAGTCCCAGCTACTTGGGAGGCTGAGCCAGGAGAATCACTTGAACCCAGGAGGCAGAGGTTGCAGTGAGCCGAGATCGCACCACTGCACGCAAGCCTGGGTGACAGAAAAAGACTCCATCTCAAAAAGAAAAAAAAAATGAAGAGCCATAAAATCCATGGTCATCCTCAATAAAATTTAAATATTCTAAAAGAATGTAGGATAAAATGTGTTACTGCTGAGTCTTGTTATTTGGGTATGTTTGTATTATTGATTCATTTATTGTATTGATAAGGATTTGTAGATTGCAAATTCTTCCTTTAGAAGGTTGTTTGCGACCCAAGAGGGCATCAGTACAAAGACCCTAAAGCTGAGATTCCAAAGCACAGAGTCGCAGGAGAAAACCAAAGCTCATCACATCTGGTTTAAGACTCCTTCCAAGTTGGATCAGCCTAAAAACAGTACATGGTACAAGATTTTATTAGTTCCAAAGATTGTAAAAATTAAATTTATCCTGAGAATGTATCAGTCTGTGTGGCAGCTACAGACTTCTATGAGCAAGCAGAGGTAAATAATGTTTTAACTTCAATTAAAAGAGGCTAAGAGATCATTTTCCTTCTTTTGAATGTAATTTTTGTGTTATTATTTTAAAAGACAGGGTCTTGCCCTGCCACCCAGGCTGCTCTTGAACCCCTGTCCTCAAGCTGTCCTCCGGCC
Organism: Rhinopithecus bieti; assembly: GCF_001698545.2. Taxonomy (NCBI): domain Eukaryota; kingdom Metazoa; phylum Chordata; class Mammalia; order Primates; family Cercopithecidae; genus Rhinopithecus; species Rhinopithecus bieti. The sequence goes on from NW_016811676.1 coordinate 676,328, forward strand.
TCAGCCTCCCAAAGCATTGAGATTACAGGCATGTGTTGTGTCTGGCCTCACCCTCCTTGAGATTTCAGAATTGTTGACAGAATGACAATAAGTAGGATTCACTGTCTCCTTAAAGACTGAGGAAAGAAACCCAGCGAAATCTCTGATGGACGATGGCCTCGGTTAACTAGGACAGTAACTGTACAGCATCCATCTCCTCATCCAATAAAACTGAGTTAAATATAGAAAGGCTTGAAGGAAGCAAAGCCGGCCGGGCGCGGTGACTCAAGCCTGTAATCCCAGCGCTTTGGGAGGCCGAGACGGGCGGATCACGAGGTCAGGAGTTCGAGACCATCCTGGCTAACACGGTGAAACCCTGTCTCTACTAAAAAATACAAAAAAAGCTAGCCGGGCGAGGTGGCTGGCACCTGTAGTCCCAGCTACTTGGGAGGCTGAGGCAGGAGAATGGCATAAACCCGGGAGGCGGAGCTTGCAGTGAGCTGAGATCCGGCCACTGCACTCCAGCCCGGGCGACAGAGCGAGACTCCATCTCAAAAAAGAAAAAAAAAAAAAAAAAAAAAAAAAAGAAAGAAAGAAAGAAGCAAAGCCATAGATTTATATTTCTGGATTAATAGGGAATCTATGCATATTTTTGGTCTTACATATACTTGAAGTGTGTTAGACTATGTGGCTGTTCTAAGTACATTCTTATAACTAATTTGAAATGGGTACTTCTATATTGAAATCTTACTGAGTTTATGAACAGTATTGAAACATCTAAGGGAATATTATTAGGTTTGCCATATTAATATACTGAATCTGCTAGATTGATAAGAATTATAGAATCAGGCAACAAAAATGTATAAAAAGGAAATTTAAATTAAGAAGGACTTGGGGGCAGACACAGTGGCTCATGCCTGTAATCCCAACAGTTTGGGAGGCCAAAGTGGGAGGATCACTTGAGTCCAGAAGGTCATGACCAGCCTGGGCAACATAGGGAAACCCCACCTCTACAAAAAAAGAAAAAATATATATTTTTTAATTAGCCAAGCATGGTGGTGCATGCCTGTGGTGACAGCTTCTCGGGAGGCTGAGGTAGAGGTGAGGCTGAGCCCAGGAGGTCAAGGCTTCAGTGAGCTGTGATCGCACCACTGGTCTGGGTGACAGAGAAAGACCCTGTCTTTTTTTTTTTTTTTTTTTTTTAGCAGCTCTGGAATGAGAATAGGTATTTGTAACACACATAACTGATCAAGGATTCATATCTAGAATATACAAAGAACTCCAAATCAATGAGGAAAAGTCAGAAAACCAAAAAAGGAGGACAGCTAAAGCCGAAAAAGCACTTCAGAAACAGACTGTACCCAGCTGCGTGATAAACATGAAAAAGTACTGTCTCAAAGTAGGTCCAAATTAAGACCTTCATGAGAATTGGTATACACCCATCAATTTGCCAAAAATCTCCTTCTCAAGCCCTGGAATTCTGGGCTCTACCCTCACTGCTCAAAGATCTGACCATTTTCCATTTCCATCCCTTCCATCTTTCTGCAGTTCCTGACCATGCTATTTCTACCAATCAACAAAAACTACTATTCATAGGGGACTTAATGCAGAGTTGGCTACAACATGATAAAGGTACTAAAACAGCAGACAAGGGAGGGCGCAGTGGCTCACGCCTGTAATCCCAGCACTTCGGGAGGCTGAGGCGGGTGGATCACCTGAGGTCAGGAGTTCGAGACCAGCTGGCCAACATGGTGAAATACTGTCTCTACTAAAAATACAAAAAATTAAGCAGGTGTGGTGGTAGGCGCCTGTAATCCCAGCTACTTGGGAGGCTGAGGCAGGAGAATGGCTTGAACCTGGGAGGTGGAGGTTGCAGTGAGCCGAGATCGCGCCATTGCACTCCAGCCTGGGCAACAAGAGTGAAATTCCGTCTGAAATAAATAAATAAATAAACAGACAGACACCAGAGAAGGGACAGTGAGGCAACCCAGGGAATAGAAAGAACAGATGGCCGCAACCCTCTGCAGGGCTGAGGGCACACAGCACAGGTCAGGTTACCATCACCCAGGATCCAGGGTCCCCTGGTGGAAGCTGGAACCCACAGATTGGTGCTGTGAGAGGTGGAGCCACAGAGAAACAACTGCTGCTGGAGACATCGGCAGAGGAAGAAGGTGGAAAAATACTGTAGCCGCTCCACACGTCCAGCCCAATGCCATGTGGCCAAACCTCACTAGAGGCCCCACAGCAGAAGAGCCTTCAGGAACCTCCTGGTGGACCACAGGAGAGAGAGAGGCGGCAGGAGTCAAGGGCATGTCTAAGAACAAACAAGCCATTGCCAGCCTCTGGCCTTTCTGAAACTCTTCCCTTGGGTTTGTTTAAAATTCAATATTCTGCTTCTGTTCCTGTGTTGATGGGCTGAACTGTGTCCCCTCAAATTCTAATGTTGAAGTTCTAACCCCCAGTACCTCAGACTGGGACTGCATCAGCAGACAGGGACTTCAAAATAGTCATTAAGTTACAATGAGGTCACCAGGGTGGGTCCTAATCTGTTATGACTGGTGTCCTTATAAGGAGAGGAGATTAGACACAGACATGCACAGGGGGACAATCCTGTGAGGACAAAGGGAGAAGACGGCCATCTCCAAGCCAAAGAGAAAAGCCTCAGGAGAAACCAAGCCCACCCACACCTTCATCTTGGACTTCTAGCTTCCCAACTCAGGAAGTGAATTTCTGTTGTCGTAGCCCCAGTCTGCAGTACTTAGTTACAGCAGCCCTTGCGAACCAGCACATCCGAGTTCTCCGCCTCTGTCTCTAACCCTTCTCTCAACCATCAGCCATAAGTGAGTCTCTGCCCCCAACTTCTGACCTCCTCTATGTTCTCTTCCTTGGTGACCCCATTCTCCCGCATGGGTCAGCAGTGACCTCCAGCAGTGACGCTCAGTCACTCAGTGACGCTCAGCTACTTGGGAGGCCGAGGCGGGCAGATCACAAGGTCAGGAGATCGAGACCATCCTGGCGAACACGGTGAAACCCCGTCTCTACTAAAAATACAAAAAAATAGCCAGGCGAGGTGGCGGGCGCCTGTAGTCCCAGCTTCTCGGGAAGCTGAGACAGGAGAATGGCGTGAACCCAGGAGGCGGAGCTTGCAGCGAGCGGAGATCGCGCCACTGCACTCCAACCTGGGTGACAGAGCGAGACTCCGTCTCAAAAAAAAAAAATACAAAAGTTAGCTGGGCGTGGTGGTGTGCACCTGCAATCCCAGCTACTCGGGAGGCTGAGGCAGGAGAATCACTTGAACCCGGAAGGTGGAGGTTGCAGTGTGCCAAGATTGTGTCACTGCCCTCCAACCTGGGCAACAGAGCAAGACTGTCTCAAAAAATAAATAAATAACAACAATAATAATAATGTTGCACCAATGTTAGTTTTGGTAAATCCACGGTTGTGTAAGATGTTAGCATTAGAGGAAGCTGGGTGAAGGTTCAAAGAACTGTCTCTACTATTTTGTAAGCCTAAAATTATTTCAAAATAATAGGTTATAAAAATTAGAGGGTGACCTTCCACTTAATTTCATCAGCACTCCTTTTTTCCCTTCTTCCTAACCAGCCATGTGATCTTAAGCAAATTATTTCATCTCTCTAGGTCACAGTTTTTCAACTACTTAGGAAAAAAAAAAGAGCGATACAAGCCAGATCGTCTCTAACTTCCCCTCAATCCCTCAAATTCTGTGGTCCCCGTACATTTACAATATGATGCAATCTACAAACATTTGATTTTGGTGTTCTCTTATTCACCTTCATATCCCTGGTATTTAGCATTGTGTCTATACATAGTAGGTGCTCACTGAAAGGTTTTGAAACTACCTCAAAAATGGAGGTTCATACCTCAGTTTGTAAAGTGAAGTAGAACTGTTAGCTCTTTTACCTAGTTGACCACTAGAGAGCGAAGCGGTCACAAAATCTTTCTCTGTTAAAAGCAAATTTGTCTTCATCCAGCAGAGGGGAGTGGTCCTTTATATTTCAGGCATGTAAAAATCAGGTCCTGGTTGGGGGAAGGGAGACATCTGTGTGCAGTTTCCTGCCTATCAGACAGGCCCTCCACAGGGGTGCTTAGTACCATAAGCTTCCAGGTAAGCACACGGGGCCACTGCCGCACCCTCCAAAACACTTAGCCTCCAAAGTCTAAACCACCTAGATGGATGGGAGATTGCTCTGCAAAGGGGGGAGCCCCACTCCTAGTATGTTCATCATTGTCTTCCTAAGGATCCTAGCTCATTTCTTGAACAAATGTTTCACTTTTACAGGGTTTGCATAGAGGCAGCTTTAAGAGTTCAAATAAATGAATGTGGAAGGAAATTTAAGTTTTTTACACAAAAAGGCATTAGCCAGTCATCCTGCCCAGCACCCCATATTGAGCCTGTGTGAGTTGCCGTTTGTTTAGTGAAGCAATCGAGGCCATGGTCTGGACTCAGAAACCCTGAGTTCAAATACTGCCTCTGACCCCCCAACTCCCCAACAAAATGCACACATTCAGTGGCCATGTGACCAGGGCAAATGCCTCTCTTTCCACAGCTCCAATGCAGGAATAATAATAGCATCCACCCGGTGTTCAGTGGCAGGGTTCAGAGAGAACAGCCACACAGGGCTAAGAGTGCAGACTATTGTGACCAAGCAACTGGCCACCTGGACAGAGTGGACAGGAAGGAATGGAAGGGCAAGGCGCTTTCACTTCATCCTCACGAGCGCTCTTTGTGGGGAAACTATTACACAAAGTGGGGGTGGGGAGTTCCTTCCCAGTAAATCGAGTTACTTCCCAGTAAATCCCTTTTTCAGGCACGGAGAAGCCTATCTGCCTAAATTTTCCTCAACTGGTCAATGATGGTGCCAGAAGTCCCTACCACTTGAACTGCTCCTTCGGGTTACGTCACTTTATCTGCCAACTGCATTAGTTTAAACAAGTCAGTTTCCAAGTCCTGAGCTGCTGCTTTTATCATCCCATTAATTTAGAAAACTAAGAGTAGGGGCCAAACGCGGTGGCTCACGCCTGTGATCCCAACACTTTGGGAGGTCGAGGCGGGCGGATCACCTGAGGTCAGGAGTTCAAGACCAGCCTGGCCAACATGGTGAGAGCCCATCTCTACTAAAAATACAAAAATTAGCCAGGCATGGTGGTGCGCACGTAGTCCCAGCTGCTCAGGAGGCTGAGACAAGAGAATCACTTGAATCCAGGAGACAGAGGTTGCAGTGAGCTGAGACTGCACCACTGCACTCCAGCCTGGGCAACAGAGTGAGACTCCCATCTCAAACAAAAAAAAAAAGAAAGAAAATGAAGAGTAGGACCCCAGAGTGTGGGAAGGAGGCTGGAAGCGTCCTGATTAAACTGCAGCCTGAGGACTGCTGGGTGGGATCTCACAGAGCACACTGAGCCCTGAGAAGGGGGCAAGAAGGGCCCCAGGGTGCAAGGCCAGAGACTCGCTGGGGCAGAGAAGAGTGCGAAGCTGGCAGGACCCTGAAACAGATGTCCTGGGAGTGTACGTGTCAACCAGCAAAGCATATGATGAGAACTGTTCAACAGTGGACTCAGCTGGGAACTCCAGACACTGCGGCAAAACCAGCACAGATGCATCCTCTCCTGTGGCCGAAAGCTCCATGAAAGGGGCCAGTGAGTCACATGACAACCGAATTTCTCCTCTGCCAACCTGAACACATTCTGGGACTGAAACTTCCATACCTAGGGAAAGCCAATCACACTACTTAAAAGAAAAAAAACTACCTATGATAAACCCTAAATGCTATCAATTTAATGGGGCTGGAAAGAAATTCCCTTGAAAGACTGGTGGGAGAAGGGGGGCATGACCTTCATCCCTTTACATTCTCCAGCCATCAGAACTAGCTCCTTTGTTTTCACTGAATTTATGTTTCTATAGAGGCACCCAGGATTGAGTCTCCTATGGGGGGGCCCCATGAAGCTGCCATGCCCCTCTGTTGATATGCTTTGCTTTGTAGGTCAATTTGTGATTTTTAAAATGGTTTTATGCAAACCACGTGTTTAGCCCAAATGCACTGCAGGTAGCTTGTGATAAAACAGCAGTACGGACCAGGCACAGTGGCTCACACCTATAATGCCAGCACTTTGAGAGGCCAAGGCAGGAGGATCACTTGAGGCCAGGAGTTTGAGACCAGCCTCCGCAACATAGGGAGACTCCATCTCTACAGAAAATTAAAAATTAGCCAGGCGGCCAGGTGCGGTGGCTCACACCTGTAATCCTAACACTTTGGGAGGCAAAGGCAGGCAGATCACTTGAACTCAAGTTCAAGACCAGCCTGGGCAACATGGTGAAACCGTATCTCTACAAAAATAAAAATTAGCCAGGCATGGTGGTGTGTGCCTGTAGTTCCAGCTACTCCTGGGGAGGTCGAGGCTGCAGTGAGCCGCGACCAGGCCACTTGTACTCCAGCCTAGGCGACACAGCAAGTCCCCATCTCAAAAAAAAAAAAAAAAAAGCTGGGTGTGGTGGCCTGCATGCCTGTGGTCCCAGATACTCGGAGGCTGAAACGGGAGGACTGCTTGAGCCCAGGGGTTCAAGGCTGCAGTGAGCTGTGATCACATCAATGCACTCCATCCAGCCTGAGCAACAGAGTGAGACCCTGACTATATTTAAAAAAAAAGAAAGCAATAGGAAGAAACAACTCAACCACAGGGCCAGTATGTTACTGGATTACAAAATCATAAAGCCCTAAACAGAGAATTAGCCCATTTCCAGAAGAGGTCAAGAACAGGTGATACAGCTGAACTGAACTGCCTGTACAGCTCGTTTTCTACAAGATTCCAGCCCTGGAAGATGATGGGATCCAGCCCCCACTGAAGCACCTCGAACAAGAAAACCGCCGAGTCCGAAGAGCCAGGCCTTGAACACAAGATCCCTGTCTATAAATAACTCCCCCTGGGAAATAAAAAGCAGGATCTAAAGCAGGAAACCCGAGCCGCGGAATCTGGTGAGTTCTTAGGAAACCCACTCAGGGGCCTGAGCCCCCGTGGGAGCGGCGGCTCCGGCACCTGGACACCCGAGCCCCCGGAGCCCTGGGTGGCCGCGCGTCCCTACCTGCAGGCCTGATACCGGCGGCGGAGCGCTCCTGGCCCCGCACCCGCCCGGCTCCGAGACCGCTGAAACGCACCCAGGGCGGTGAGGGCGTCGTCGCCAAAGACAGCGCAGATGGCAGCGGAGGCGTGCGAGCCGGAACCGACTGTGGGAAAGGGCCAGGTCGGGACGCCCCTCGGTTCAGCCCCAAATCCTGCCCGCTCCCCAGCCCCGCTCAGGCGGCGCCCCTGCCACCTCTGGCCACATGGGCTGGGACGTCTGGCTCCTGCAGAGCGCGCTTCCCGCTGCCCTTTTCCACTGGCTGCTCAGGCCCTGCCTCGCCAGCCCGGCATCCTCGGGGCATCCCTACCTGTCCTTTAGGGCTTGCCTCATAGGTGAAATGTCATCTGCCAGGGAGGTATGGCCTGCCCCCTAGCAGGTGGGCCTCTTCCACGCTGCCTGCAACACCACCTACCCACCTTGATAAATGCTTGTAAACGGTGTACTGCTTTCCCCCTTGAGACTGCAAACTTTCAAGGGCAGGAAATGGGTCTGTTTTCCTGGCAAAATAATGAAGTTGGCTGAAGGTTTTGCTGAATAAAATGAGTGACAGACAAAAGTAGCCAAACTGGGCACTTCTGATGGGTTATTTGGTGAAGGAAGTGCAGTGTATGGGCTTAACTAGTTATTCTGGATTTCTTTCCCCGTGTTACTCCTCCCTAATTCTGATGGGGAACTGAGAGCTGGATCTATTAATCTATTAACTCTTAACCTCCTTTTTTTTTTTTTTTTTTTTTTTTTGAGACGGAGTCTCACTCTGTCACCCAGCCTTGAGTGCAGTGGCGCGATCTCGGCTCACTATAACCTCTGCCTCCCGGGTTCAAGAGATTCTCCTGCCTCAGCCTACTAAGTATTGGGATTACAGGCGCCCGCCACCATGCCCAGATAATTTTTGGGTTTTTAGTAGAGACAGTGTTTCACCATGTTGGCCAGGCTAGTCTGAAACTCCTGACCTCAGGTGATCCACCCGCCTCAGCCTCCAAAAGTGCTGGGGTTACAGGCGTGAGCCACTGCGTCCAACCTTAGCCTTCCTTTTCTAAGGGCACTACCAGACTTCTCTTGCTACCCTAAGGATGGAGTCCTAACTCTGCCATCTGAACCCTGAATCCTTCAGTTTCCACACAACAATTTCCACCAAAGACTTGCAGCCTCTCCTTCTGGGTTTAGGGGAATGGGGGATGCTTTCATCTGAGGTGGGACACACATGATGTTAATTAGAATACTCTCTCCCAAAGAGGAGGAAATAAGTAGGAAAATAAGCAAGTCTGATGCCCGGGAAGTGTTTACGGATGGGATGCAGAATAGCCCTACCACAAAGAAAATCTCAAATGAGACATCCTATCACTGCTGGGATTTCTGGTAAAACAAGAGCTGAGGCCAGGTGTGGTTGTTTTGTTTTGTTTTGTTTTTTTGCTTTACAAAAATAATATTCAGTAAGTAGATTTCCAAGCCTTGCATTCTTTCTAGTCAATGTTTCTAAGATTCACACATATTCTATTTGTGATCATATCGTACTTTCTTTAGCCATTGTCCTGCTGATCAACATGGGGTTATGTCCATTTTGTTTCCTTTACTGTTCTGAACATCCACTCACTTGTCTCCTGGAGCCCCTGGGCAAGCATTTTTCTGGGTGTGGACCCATTACTACACCAGGCATAGCCCCAGCAAGCTAATGTAATGTGCAGAATTAAGGGATAACACTAACCTGTTTTCCAAAGCAGTTATACCAATGTATACTCCCATTAAAAGTGACTTTTGTTTTTGACTCAGTACTTTTCAGGTCAAACACATTTTCCTTTCGATTTCAGATGTATACTGATTTTCACAAACTGTCTTGGAGAATTATGAGGTCCTCAAACACAAAGCTTCATACTGTGGTTCTTAGTCAAGAAAATCTTCTAGAGGCAATGATCCAGCTAATTACAGATCCCCTAATGTCCACGTCTAAATTTAGGCATTGTGGCCGGGATGAGACCCATGAACCCTAGCACAATGCCAGGGGTGTCATTAACTTAAAAACTCTGGCAGGCCAAGTGCAGTGGATCATGCCTGTAATCCCAGCACTTTGGGAGACCAAGGCAGGCAGATCACGAGGTCAGGAATTGAAGACCAGCCTGGCCAAGATGGTGAAACCCCATCTCCACTAAAAATACAAAAATTAGCCGGCCGTGGTGGCACGCACCTGTAATCCCAGCTACTCAGAGGCTGAAGCAGAGAATTGCTTAAACCCAGAAGGCAGAGGTTGCAGTGAGCCGAGATTGTGCCACTGCACTCCAGCCTGGTTGACAGAGCGAGACTCCGTCTCAAAAAAAAGAAAAAAACAAACAAACAAACAAATAAAACTCTGGCATAAGCATGGTGTGGGGAGTGTCTGCAGTAATATGAGAATCCTGTGCACAACAGCATAAGCAGCTGCCTTCAGAATCTACTGCTCTCACCTCCCACGGTCCATACAACCTCTTCTTTATTTTCTTCTTTTCTTAATGTTTGTTTATTTATTTATTTATCTTTTGAGACAGAGTCTCACTCTGTCACCCAAGCCGGAATGCAGAAGCACGATCTTGGCTCACTGTAACCTCCGCCTCCTGGGTTCAAGTCATTCTCCTGCCTCAGCCTCCCAAGTAGCTGGGATTACAGGTGCCCACCACCATGCCCAGCTAATTTTTGTATTTTTAGTAGAGATGGGGTTTCACTCTGTTGGCCAGGCTGGTCTCGAACTCTTGACCTCAAGTGATCCGCCCACCTCGGCCTCCCAAAGTGCTAGAACTACAGGCATGAGCCACCGCGCCCAGCCTGTAAAGAGTTTCATAGCAACAACCCTTATAAAAATGATTTTTTTTGGCCAGGCACAGTGGCTCACGCCTGTCATCCCAACACTCTGGGAGGCCAAGGCGGGAGGATCACGAGGTCAGGAGATCGAGACCATCCTGGCTAACATGGTAAAACCCAGTCTCTAGTAAAAATACAAAAAATTAGCCGGGCGTGGTGGCAGGCACCTATAGTCCCAGCTATTCGGGAGGCTGAGGCAGGAGAATGGCGTGAACCCAGGAGGTGGAGCTTGCAGTGAGACAAGATGGCACCACTGCACTCAAGCCTGGGTGACAGAGCGAGACTCCGTCTCAAAAAAAAAAAAAAAAAAAAAAAAAATTTTTTTATTTTGAGACAGGGTGTATCAGGCTGGAGTGCAGTGGTGCAATCATAGCTTACTGTAACCTCAAACTCCTGTGCTCAGCTGACCCTCCTGCCTCAGCCTCCCAAGTAGCTGATACTATATGCACAAACCACCATTGCCAGCTAATTATTTGTGTATTTTTTATAGAGATGGGTTCCTCCTGTGTTGCCCAGGCTGGTCTCGAACTCCTGGCCTCAAACGATCTACCCACCTTTGCCTCACAAAGCACTAGGATCATACGTATAAGCCACCACACCTGGCCAACAGTGATTTTTTTTTTATTGGAAAGTTTTAAATGTTCAATAAGGAACATATTAAGCAAATTGTGGTAGAGTAGTTCCCCCTTATCCACAAGGGGTATGTTCCAAGACCCCCAGTGAACGCCTGAAGCACAGAGAGTGCTGAACCCTATATATATATATTTTTCCTATTACTTACCTATGATAAAGTTTATACATTAGGCACAATAACAAATTAACAACTAATAATAAAATAGGGTAATAATAAACTAATAATAAAATTAAATAAAGTAAGGATGACTAGAACACAAGCACTGTGATACCACAACAGTCGATCTGATCACCAAGAGAGCTACTAAGTGACAAAATGGGAGAATCTGCTGGACAAAGAGATGATTCGTATCCCAGGTGACAGAACAGGAAGGTGTGAGATTTCATCATGCTCTTCCGAACCGCACACAATTTAAAACTCATGAATTATGTTCTCACTTCTAAGTGGGAGCTCAATAATGTGTACACATGGACACAGAGAGTGGAATAACAGGCATTGGAGGCTCAGAAGTGTGGGAGGGGTGAACAATGAGAAATTACTTAATGGGTACAATGTACACGATCGGGGGTGATGGCTGCACTCAAAATCCAGACTTCACCACTACCCAATGTATCCAAACAGGGGTACTTGTACCCTCTAAATCTATCAAAATTAAATAAACAAATAAATCTTATGAAGTGTTCTGGAATTTTCCATTTAATATTTTCTTTTTTTGTTGTTTGTTTGTTTTTCATTTAATATTTTCAAACTGCAGTTGGCCACAGGTAACTGAAACCTTGGAAAGCAACAGGACAGCTAAGGGGGGAAACACTGTATAGCCACTCAGTGGTACAAAGTACAGACTTTCTTTCCAGAACCATTTGAGACTAAATTGCAGAAACAATGACCTTTCACCCTAGTACTTCAAGATGTATTTCCTAAGAACATTTCTCCAACATAACCACACTGCAATGATCAGATTCAGAAAATTTAACACTGCAATAATCAGATTCAGGTATCAGCATCCATCCAGTGCTAATTACTATTCACATTTAGTCAATTGTCCCAAATAACATTCTTGCTAGCAATATTATTTTTCCCAATTCAAGGACACATATGGCATTTAGCTGTCATGTCTCTTTATTCCCTTTTAATCTGGAACAGTTCTTTAGTCTTTCATGACCTTGACATCTTTTTTTTTTGAGACGGAGTCTCGCTCTGTCGCCCAGGCTGGAGTGCAGTGGCCGGATCTCAGCTCACTGCAAGCTCCGCCTCCCGGGTTTACGCCATTCTCCTGCGTCAGCCTCCCGAGTAGCTGGGACTACAGGCGCCCGCCACCTCGCCCGGCTAGTTTTTTGTATTTTTTAGTAGAGATGGGGTTTCACTGTGTTAGCCAGGATGGTCTCGATCTCCTGACCTCGTGATCCGCCTGGACCTTGACATCTTTTAAGTCAGCCCCGGCTGGGCCCAGTGGCTCACGCCTGTAATCTCAGCACTTTGGGAGGCCAAGGTGGGCGGATCACTTCAGGTCAGGAGTTTGAGATCATCCTGGCAACATGGTGAAACCTCATCTCTACTAAAAATACAAAAACTGGCTGGGCACGGTGGCTCATGCCTGTAATCCCAGCACTTCGGGAGGCCGAGGCAGGCAGATCACGAGATCAAGAGATGGAGACCATCCTGGCCAACATTGTAAAACCCCATCTCTACTAAAAATACAAGAATTAGCTGGGTATGGTGGTGCACACCTGTAGTCCCAGCTACTCAGGAGGCTGAGGCAGGAGAATCGCTTGAACCTGGGAGGCGGAGGTTGCAGTGAGCCAAGATCGGGCCACTGCACTCCAGCCTGGGCTACAGTGCGAGACTTGGTCTTGGGGAAAAAAAAGAAGTTAGCTCCACTGTATTGCAGCTGGTCCCTCAATTTGTGTTTGTCTGATGTTTCCTATATCCAATTCAGGTTATACATTTTTGGCATAGGATGCCAGTTCAAAATGGTGATGCTGACTTTGTTCACATGGTTAAGGTGGTTTCCAGAAGAACCACTACAAAGGTTCCTTGTATATATTTGTAATTCACACGTAATCTGAGGAGTGAGGCTTTGGCATCTTATTCCCCAATGCTATGGTTTGAATGTATTCCCCAAGTGCATGTGTTGGAAATTTAATCCCCAGTGCAACAGTGTTGAGAGCTGGGTGATTAGGTCTTAAAGGCTCTGTTGTTATTGCGGGAGTGGGATCCTGATAAAGGAATGAGTTTGGCCCCCTTCCTTTCTCTTTCCCTTGTCTACCCTCTTGCCCTTCTGCTTTCCACCATGAGATGATGCAGCCAGAAGGCCCTCACCAGATGTGGCTCCTCAATCTTGGACTTCTCAGCCTCCAGAACCATAAGGCAAATCAATTTCTGTTCATTATAAATTACCCAGTCTCAGGTATTCTGTTACGGAAGAATAAAACAGACCAAGATACCCAGTAAGCACCCACCTGAATCAGTCATGACTGTGTTAGTTGCAATGTCGTAACTTTTTGTTTGTTTGTTTGTTTTTGAGATGGAGTTTCACTTGTTGCCCAGGCTGGAGTGCAATGGCGCGATCTCGGCTCACCACAACCTCCCCCTCCCGGGTTCAAGCCATTCTCCTGCCTCAGCCTCCTGAGTAGGTGGGATTACAGGCATGCGCCACCACACCCAGCTAATTTTGTATTTTTAGTAGAGACAGGGTTTCTCCATGTTAGTCAGGCTGGTCTCGAACTCCTGACCTCAGGTGATCCACCTGCCTCGGCCTCCCAAAGTGCTGGGATTACAGGCGTGAGCCACCGTGCCCGGCCTACAATGTGGCAAATTTTTTTGTATTAGTCACGTACACTAGTGAGAAGGGGGAAAAGAATAGAACAAAGAGTTCAATCTGTAACTGACCATGAACAATCAAGTGACATAACTCGCTACCTTGAGACTAGCCAACTTTTCCAACGCTGTTGTTCCTTCAGCAATCATTAGCTGGTATTCTCCTCTTCTACCTCTGTTTATGTATTTGTTGGTAAGTTTATTTGCTTTTTAGTATTACTCTGGACTCATGGATTCTCTTTTATTCAATGTGATAATTCATTATTGCCATTATTAATTCTGATATTCAAATTGTTCCAGGTTTGGCCACTGGGGCCCCATCAAGCTGGCCCCTGTCTCCTTCTGACCTGTCTCTATCATTCTTTGAGCACCTCCTTGTGTTCTGAACGAGCTGCTCCTGACTCATTGTTGACCTTCCCTCCCCTTCCCACAATGAGCCATTTCTCCTAGGAGCTCTGGCTCCTTTTAATGGACAATGGTATTTAGAAACCAAGATACGGGCATGAGGAATGGTCATTGCTACTTGGGTGGCCCTGCTCCCCCGCTCTCTCAGCAGACAGATCTTGAAAATAAACTCTTAAGTCAAAATGAAAAGTAGGCCAGGCGCGATGGCTCACACCTGTAATCCCAGCACTTTGGGAGGCTGAGGTGGGCAGATCACTTGAGACCAGGAGTTCAAGACCAGCATGGCTAGCATGGTGAAAGCTGTCTCTACTAAAAATACAAAAATTAGACAGGCGTGGTGGTGCATACCTGTAGTCCCAGCTACTTGGGAGGCTGAGTCAGGAGAATTGTCTGAACCTGGGAGGCAGAGGTTGCAGTGAGCCGAGATCACACCACTGCACTCCAGCCTAGACAACAGAGTGAGACTCTGTCTCCAAAAAAACCAAAAACATGAAAAGTTAAGAGTTATCCATTAAGTTTCCAAGTTTCTCCACTATAAAGGTTCCTTTTTTATCTTTGTAATTAATAAGTAATCTGTGGAGTCTCTCATTCCAGTTCATGGAGCTCTTCTTTGCCTTCCTTCACTCCGTATTTGTATGTTTCTTCTCTCATAGTGAGTATCCCAGCTCCCAAGAATGTCATTATATTTACTTATTTGCTTAATCCTACAATACACAGAAAATATTTTCAGAATTGCTATACCAGATCACTACCAACTAAGTGAAGTGCACAATTTCTTTGTAGTTTTGTTTGTTTACACACAGGTGTATAGTCAAAGAGCTGTGTTCAAAGTTATCTGAGTTTGACTTTCTGCGGTTAATTTACTATGCAGTTTAGCTCATTTGTTCACTTTTGTTTGTATTCAATTTTAGGTTTCTTTTCCCCATCTTATGTTGATTTAGTTTTACTTTTAAATACTAAAACATTAACATGTTTTGAAAAGTCCAAACTGCCCCCAAAAAAGGTATGCTTGGAGATGTGTCATTTCCTCTTAGACTTTCACCCCATTCCCATCCACCCACTGCAAGTAGCCAATTTATTAGTTTCTAGTTTTTTCTTCCTGGGTTTCTTTTTTCCCTTTCTTTTCTTTTCTTTTTTTTCCCCCCCAAAAATAAGGAGATACTTGAATGTTTCACACGAAAAATAGCCTAATACAGTACTCTCTGTTTAACTTTTGTTCATTTCCTAATACTGTATACCCTAGAAATCACTCCACATCAGTTCACAGAGATCTTCCTCACTTTTTTAAAATTTTTTTATTTTATTTTATTTTTTTTTTGAGACAGAGTCTCGCACTGTCGCCCAGGCTAGAGTACAGTGGTGCAATCTCGGCTCACTGCAAGCTCCACCTCCCAAGTTCACATCATTCTCCTGCCTCAGTCTCCTGAGTAGCTGGGACTACAGGCGCCCGCCACCACGCCCAGCTAATTTTTTGTATTTTTAGTAGAGACGGGGTTTCACCGTGTTAGCCAGGATGGTCTCGATCTCCTGACCTCGTGATCTGCCCACCTCGCCTGCCAAAGTGCTGTGATTACAGGCATGAGCCACTGCACCGGCCCTCACTCTTTTTCATAAGTGCATTGTGTGGATGGACCAGGGTTTATTCAACCAGTTGCCTATGTATTGGCACTGAAGTTGTTTCCAAAATTTTGCCATTGCAAACAATGCTGCAATGAGTGACCTTGTACATATATATACACTTTTATACTGGTGTAGGCGTTTCTCCAGGGTAAATTCCTAGCTGTAGAATTGCTGGGTCAAGGGGTAAATGCATATGTAGTTTTGTTAAACAATGCTAAATGTTTCTCTCTAGGAGTTGGACCATCTTGCATTCCCACCAGCAATGTACAACAGCATCTGTTACCCCACAGCCTGTCCTGTTGCTTTACACTTAGCAACTGGATTAGTTAGAATCGTGATGGTTTCACAGAGTACCCTGCATTTCTCTTTCTGCGGGAGAAACAGAACATCTTTTCATTGAAAGGCCAGTTTTATGTCATTTTTGTGCAGATTGTCAGTTCATGTCTTTTGCCTATTTGGTCTTTGGCTCCCTCAATGTTTGAGTTATTTACATACTTGGGATCTTTTTTTTTTTTTTTTGAGACGGAGTCTT
>NW_016811676.1:692834-695036 GCF_001698545.2 Rhinopithecus bieti
TTATAATTGTGGGGTTTTTTTTTTTTTTTTTTTTTTTTTTTTTTTTTTTTTTTTTTTGAGACAGTTTTGCTCTTGTAGTCCAGGCTGGAATGCAGTGGCCCGATCTCGGTTAACTGCAACCTCCACCTCCCGAATTCAAGTGATTCTCCTGCCTCAGCCTCCCGAGTAGCTGGGATTACAGGAGCGCCACCACCACGCCCGGTTAATTTTTGTATTTTTAGTAGAGATGAGGGTTCACCATGTTGCCCAGGATGGTCTCGAACTCCTGACCTCAAGTGATACGCCTGCCTCGGCCTCGCAAAGTGCTGAGATTTCAGGCATAAACCACCGCGCACGGCCCCAGCTTCCGTTTTTTAATATTATGTATCTTTATTTTCCTGCCACGTAGGCTGTGGGTCATGAGGAAGCCTTTCCCCACACGCAGGTCCTAGTCACCCGTACTTTCTAGCGGCTGGTAGGCCCTGTGGCTCTGCCCCTAACACGGGCGTGGGGCACGCGGCCAGGAGCCCGTGGTAGGGGGACCCGGCGCGCGAACCTAGGCTCTCAGGCCGCGTCGGCCGCGCGTGCGCACTGACAGCCGGGCCGAGCCAGCCCGGGTCCCGCAGGGAAGAACGCGAGCGGCGCGGGGAGGCTGCGCTGCCCTGGGCCGCGAGGTCCCTATGGCTGCCCCACCGGAAGCCCCACCCGCTTCTGGTAGCTGAAAGCAGTTTTCCGGCCGTCCCGGCTGCAGCCCAGCGGCCTGGACTTTGGACACGGATGTTCCCCGGCAGGGCCCGGGCGTGGACTGCCAGACCCTCGCCCGGCCCCAGCACGCCTCCGGCGAGCGCCCACCCCCAGCCCTGGGCCGCAGCGCCCCGACTTACTTCTGAGGCCGAGATGCGGCCGCTCCTGCTCCGGGTGGTCGCCCGCGAATCCCTGCCGCGCCGCACTGCGCCCCCTCGCGGCCCGCCTGGTGGTGCAGCCGGGCTCTCAGTGTAGGGCCGCGGGGCCGCCCGGCCTCATCCTGCCCTGGCCGCGGTGCCGCGCGCTCGGGGACGCGGTCGTTTCGCCGCTAGCCAGCTTCTGCCTCTCGGCCACCCGTCCTCTCTCGCCCAAGCTGCCTAGGAGGCGCGCCTCTGCCGCCTTCTTGCTGCGCTCGCTCCAGCCTCGCCCACTCCTGCGGCCTTACAGGGCCGAACCTCACCCTGCTCTGCGGAAGACAGGCCTCCACCTTCCCTCCACGCCTTCCTCCCTGACCGGCACCGGACACCGCGTTGCCCTTTCCAGCATCGACGACCTATTCCCCAGTGCTCTGACACCAGCTGAATTAGCGCGAACCTACTCGTTAAGGGATTAGCCCAGAGAGACTGCCCTCCCTTCACCAGCCACAAGCGGGGTGCCCAGAATGTCCACATTTCTGCCCTGCCCACTAGAAACTGAGGGATTGCCACAGCTCCCCTGAGGTTCATCAATTCCCTGGGACGACACAGAACTCAGGGAGACACTTTACTGTTAGAAGATTATTGTAAAGGACACAACTCGGGAACAGCCAAGTGGAAGAGATGCGCGGCACGGGGGGCGAAGGGCGGGAGTGCTGCCCTCACAGCACCTCTGTGTGCCCACCTGCCTGGAAGCTCTCTGCACCCTGTTTAAGGGATTTGTATCCAGGTTTCATTATGTCATTGGGCATTGGTGATTGAATTCAACCTCCAGCCCCTTTGCCTTCCCGCAAGGGGAGTAGGCATATGTTCGGGCTGAAAGCTACAACCCTCTGATCACATGGTGTGTTGCACCAGCCCCACCCTGAATCCATCCTAGAGATAGCTACCTCATCAGCATAAATTGTGATTTGATTAGAGAACTCATGAATAACAAAAACACTCCTATCGCCTAGGAAATTCCAAGAGGTTTAGGAGTGCTGTGTCAGGAACTGGGGACAAAGACCAAATAGATTTTTTATACCAAACTCCCTAAACCAATAACCCAGTCTAATCGTGAGAAAAACATCAGACAAATCCCAGCAGAGGGGACATTGTACAAAATAGGTAGCCCACCTAAACTCGGCCAAGGTTGTGAATGTTGTGAGAATAAAAATGGTGGAGTCATTTGTGTTAAAAGAGAGAGGGAAAAAAATGACAAATAGAGGCCGGGCGCGGTGGCTCAAGCCTGTAATCCCAGCACTTTGGGAGGCCGAGACGGGCGGATCACGAGGTCAGCAGATCG
>NW_016811676.1:695759-724186 GCF_001698545.2 Rhinopithecus bieti
AAAAAAAAAAAAAAAAAAAAAAATGACAAATAGAGCTGGGGAAAGCCATGAAGAGGATTCTTCTTCATAAATGCCTGATGTCACAAATGCTCATGAAAGACCAACACCGTCCACAGAGGCCATGTCAGCCTTCCCAAAAGAAGACTCCTGCCAGGACATCTGCCCAGCAATAGCCTGTCCAACCTCAGACTGGTATCACCCTGGTCAATACTTGTTGCTGAGGGTAATTATCAAAAACAATATGTAGTCCTTCTCATTTTTTCTTTAAAAACCTTTGTCTTCCTTTACCTCCCTGAATACACCCATAGCTTAATATGGCCCACATGGTCCCATTGCAACGCCCTGTTCCCAAGTATTATTTTCTTTTAGAGAACCTCTCTGTTTGTTACGGAGGTTGACAAGGTCACCAAAACCAAAGAGAGTGTGAGGAACTGCCCCAGCCAAAAGGCATCTAAGGAGACATGATGGTTAAATGTTAAGTGGTGTGCTAGATGGGATCCTGGAACAGAAAAAGGACATTGGGAGAAAATGGAGGAAATTTAAATAATATACCAATAATATCAATAATATAATGTACCAATGTTGGTTTATTAATTGTTAACAAATGTGCCATACTAATGAAAGATACAAATATGAGGAAACTGGTTTATGGGAACTCTCTGCACTATCTTGCAAATTATCTGTAAATCTAAAACTACTCTAAAATAACGCTTTAAAAAAAAATAGGGCTCAGTGTCATGGGCACACCTGTAATCCCAGCACTTTGGGAGGCCAAGGTAGGAGGATCACTTGGGCCCAAGAGTTTCAGGACCAGCCTGGGTAACACAGCGAGACCCCATCTCTTAAAAAAAAAAAAAAAAATAGCCAGGCAAGGCAGTGTGCGCCTGTAGTCCCAGATACGCAGGAGGCTGAGTGAGGAGGATCTCTCGAGCCTAGGAGGTCAAGGCTGCAGTGAGTCATGATGACGCCACTGCACTCCTGCTTGGGCAACAGAGCAAGACCCTGTCTCAGAAAAGACAAGAATCATAAATAAATAAACAAGTAAACTAGAAATAAGCCAGGTGTGGTGATGCATGCCTATAATCAGTTATTCGGGAGGCTGTGGTGGGAGGATAGCTTGAGCCCAGGAGTTCAAGACCAGCCTAAGCAACATGGCAAGACTCCCTCTGAAAATAAAAGGAAAAACAATTACAAAGATTTAAAATCCCTTCAATTTTGAGGATCCACCTTCTTTAAATGGCAGAGGGAGAAAGGGCGTAAATTGAGTGACATTCACTGGAATTAGGAGATCCAGAGTGGAAATTTCCAGAAATCCTGGTGAGAAGAAAGGAATAGCCATAGCAGGCCCTGAGAATACAGAGCTTCCCAGCCAGATCAGATCCATCCCATCCTTCTCCCACCTCCACTCCCCCTCCCCTGGCACCAAGGGGGTCCGCAGAGGGAGCAGAAACCTTCAAACACTCCCCTTCCTGCAGACAGGCAGCCCCAGCCCTGACCACAGCTGGCTGGCCTTGGAATGAAGCTTGAAGGACTGATAAATATCTAGGACTGGACACACTAGTTTCTGAATTGAGAAGAAGTTTGTGATTTAAAGTGATCTAGGCCGGGTGCAAATGGCTCACACCTGTAATCCCTGCCCTTTGAGAGGCTTAGGCGGGCAGATCACCTAAGATCGGGAGATTGAGACCAGCCTGGCCAACACAGCGAACCCCCATCTCTACTAAAAATAGAAAAATTAGTCAGGCATGGTGGCTTGCGCCTGTAATCCCAGCTACTCAGGAGGCTGAGACAGGAGAATCACTTGATCCCGGGAGGCGGAGGTTGCAGTGAGTCAAGATTTCACCACTGCACTCCAGCCTGGGCAATGGAGCAAGACTCCATCTCAAAACAAACAAACAAATAAATAAAGTGACTTTAAGATTGTCCCCAACTAACATGAGCAGAAAAGTTTTGGGTCTGTGTTATGAGTTCAATTGTACCCTCCTGAAAAAGCTATGTTAAAGTCCTAAAGGCTCGCATACTTGAGAATATGACCTCCTTTGGAAACAAGACCGTTGCAGATATAATTAGTTAAGGTGAGGTCACACTCACCTAATATGCCTGGCGTCTTTATAATAAAATGGATATATGCCAACAGAGACACTGGGAGAATGCCACGTGACGACAAAGGCAGAGGATGGCCCGATGCCACAAACCACTGAAAGGAGGAACAAGCGAGGAAGACGTGAGGAACGATCCCCCACAGGTTTCAGAGGGAGCACAGCCTGCTGCCACCTTGATTTTGAACTTCTAGGCTGGAGAATTGCAAAGCAAAATTCTGTTATTTTAAGCAACCCTATTTGTAGTACTTTGTTGCAGAGGCCCTGGGAGTCTAATTCAGCCCTATTAGCGTTTTCATGGGGTTAAGTGAAGATACTCTCTACTGGATACATTTTAGAGATGGTAGAAGATAAAGCTGTGTTTGTCAGGCCCTGTGAGTTACAGGTACAATGTACCAGTTACTCAACTGTCTTGTGTTCTAAATCTCTTTAAGGGACCAAGGAAGCTTACCAGGCCCCTGGTAAGGAAACCTAGGCCCATAGGTGGTACCAAAGCAAAAGGGATCCAGCACAGTGGTGAAAACCTCCAGCACACCTTCTGGGAACTTGCTCTGCAGATACGGTCATCTGTGTGCAAAATAGTGTGTGTATGTGTGTACAAGGTTATTCACTGAGGCGTTGTTTGCAATAACAGAAGGTTGGAAACCACTACACATCCAATAGGTATGGAAGGCAAATAATTATTTGTACTCCATGCACTGGAAGACTGCAGCTTGGCCAGGCATGATGGCTCATACCTGTAATCCAAGCACTTTGGGAGGCCAAGGCGGGTGGATCACAAGGTCAGGAGTTCGAGACCAGCCTGACCAACATAGTGAAACCCCCATCTCTACTAAAAATACAAAAATTAGCCAGGCTGGTGGTGCGCGTCTGTAATCCAGACTGAGGCACGAGAATCGCTTGAACCCGGGAGGCGGAGGTTGCAGTGAGCCGAGGCCGCGCCACTGCACTCCAGCCTGGGCGACAGAGCGAGACTGCGTCTCAAAAAAAAAAAAAAAAAAAAAAAAAAAAAAGACCGTGCAGCTCTTAAAAACGGAGAGGAAGCGACGCCCGGTAAGACTGCGGCACAGCGCGTGCATTGTTGCGGATCCGGGACGGTGGCTCGGGGGCATCTTGGTCTTCCTCACCGCTGCGAAATCGCGTCACCTACAGCTACTGGCGGATTCAGAAGGTGCTGAAGCATGCCAAGCACTTCCGGCGGAGGAGGGGGTGAGGGGGACATTGCTGCTACAGGTTGGCGGTCAGAGCCGGGACTCGAGCCTTTGTGAAATGCACCAAAGCCCGAAACCTGAAGAAGAGGATCACGAGGACCCTCTGGATTAATCGAATTACAGCTGCTACCCAGTCACACGGCCCGACGTATCCAGCGTTCACTGGCAATTTAATTAAGTGCCAGGTGGAGCGCCACAGGAAAGTCCTAGAGGATCTGGCCATTTACGAACCAAAGACTTAAATCTTCGGCTGCCTTGGCCAATAGGAGGCAACAGGAAGAATTTGCTGCTGCCTTAGGGGATGGGAAGGAGCCCGAGGGCATTTTTTCCCAGAATGGTGCGGTACCACCGAGGACCGTTGCTGTACTGATTACGAAAAGACACAGAGTAATTTGCAATTTATTTGATTTGTACTTGTGTTTATCCACAATTCCAGTAACAGGAATGAGGGAAGGCCCCTTCTCTCTGGAACAGAGCCTCACAGATGACTTCCGTGTTTCGTGTGAATGAAACTCAAACATTGTTCAAAAAAAAAATTGGGAGGAAGCAAGAAAGAAAAAGAGTAAGGGAGCTCTTTGTATTCTAATAGAGAAATAGAAATATCTGGAATACAGTAACTTGCCTTTTCTGTAAAAGGCAGGGAGGCTGATAAAAAAATAATATAACTGTATTTCGGCCGGGTGGGGTGGCTCACACCTGTAATCCTAGCACTTTGGGAAGCCAAGGCGGGCAGATCATCTGAGGTCAGGAGTTTGAGACCAGATTGGCCAACGTGGTGAAACCCGTCTCTACTAAAAATACAAAAATTAGACAAGTGTGGTGGTGCACGCCTGTAATCCCAGCTACTCAGGAGGCTGAGACAGGAGGATCGCTTGAACCTGGGAGGCAGAGGTTGCAGTGAGCTGAAATCGTGCCACTACATTCCAGCCTGGGCAACAAGAATGAAACTTTGTCTCCGGAGAAAAAAAAAAAAAAAAAAAGGAAGTAATTGTATTTAGCCAGGTGTGGTAGCATCTTCCCATATAGTCTCAGCTGCTTGGGAGGCCAAGGCAGGAGGATCACCTGAGCCCAAGAGTTCTAGTCCAGCCTGGGCAACATAGTAAGACCCCCATCACTACAAAAAGAAAAAGAAAATCTAACTGTATTTGCTTATGTCTGCATAAAGGACCCTACAGCATGCACAAGAATCTTTTAAGAGTGAGGAGACATGGGGGAATGGAATGGTGGCAGCAGGGAAGGGGACTTTTCACATATCACTTTTTATGCTGTTCTATTTTGAACCATGTTAACACATGATCTACTAATAAAATGAAAAGTAAGGAGAATGTCCAGAGAGCAGATTTCCTATAATGACAGGCACTTTGGATTTACTGATTAACAAGTGACTATGGAAATCCTGGAATGCTAAACTAAGAGGTTAAGAGTTGATTGGGGAATCATTGGATGTTTTGAGCCAGGAAGTAGCATCAGGAAGAATCATCTGAAGGGAGTGTATAGTCTAGATCAGAAGGAGGAGAGACTCAAATGGGAAGGCTGTGGCCCTATTCAGGTGTAAAATGATGAGGCAAGGAACAACGATGGTAGTGAGCTGGAAATAGAGGTTTTCAAGAAAAATCTACACACCAAAAAAGACCAGCTGGCCAGGCGCCGTGGCTCACACCTGTAATCCCAACACTTTGGGGGGTCAAGGTGAGTGGATTACTTGAAGTCAAGGGTTCAAGCCAGCCTGGCCAACATAGTGAAACCCGGTCTCTACTAAAAATACAAAAATTAGCCAGGTGTGGTGGCACACGCCTGTAATCCCAGCTACTCAGGAAGCAGAGGCAGGAGAATCACTTGAACTAGGAAGGCGGAGGTTGCAGTGAGCCGAGATCGCACCACTGCACTCCAGTCTGGGCAACAGAGCAAGACTCCATCTCAAAACAAAACAAAACAAAACAAACAGCTTAACTTCTTACATATCAAGTGCATGCTGCTTGAAATCAATGGGTCACAGAATAAATTTTTGTCACATAGGTGTGTCTACTTGCTTTTGGCATATAAAATATTGTGAAGGCTGCTTACATTTTAGACCTTTATATTGACCTGGATTTGGAATTTACAAGGACATCATAATGTATGTTTCAGCTTTCCAGACAATAGGCTGGCTAGTTTGATTTTCTCTTCTGTGTCCTTATGCTTGGCACACCATTTTAGAGTTATTTGCTAAACTTACCTTTTTTTTTTTGGAGAAGGGGTTTCACTCTTGTTGCCCAGGTTGGAGTGCAATGGCGTAATCTCAGTTCAAGGCAACCTCTGCCTCCCGAGTTCAAGCGATTCTCCCATCTCAGCCTCACGAGTAGTTGGGATTACAGGTGTGCACCACCACACGCAGCTAATTTTGTATTTTTAGTAGAGATGGGTATCTCCATGTTAGTCAGGCTGGTCTCAAACCCCCAACCTCAGGTGATCCACCCATCTCGGCCTCCCAAAGTGCTGGGATTCCAGGAGTGAGTCACCCCACCCCCCATCCGATAACTTACCAAATCTAATGCTACTTTCTGTTCAGTTTGGTGAAAACCTTTGGCTCTGTCTATGGTAAATATTTCAACTTATGTCATAAAAACATCCATCTATGCCCCCGGTCTATTTTTGTGTTTTGTTTTGTTTTGTTTTGTTTTGAGACAGAGTCTTGCTCTGTCGCCCAGGCTGGAGTGCAGTGGCACGATCTCTGCTCACTGCAAGCTCCGCCTCCCAGGTTCACGTCATTCTCCTGCCTCAGCCTCCCCAGTAGCTGGGACTACAGGTGCCCACCACAGTGAGCCAGGAGTGAGACTCTTTCTAAAACAAACAAACAAACAAACACCTAAATATAGAATTTTCAGCTGGGTGCAGTGTACTCCAGAATAACCACTATACTTCCCAGCCTCCCTTGCTATTCCGTGTGGCCTTGTGACCAAGTTCATAATAGGATGTGAGCAAAAGTGAGGTGTTGGATGTTTAGCTCTTATCCTGAAAAGGAGGGTGCCATGTACTCACTGTGGTTTGAATGTCTCCCTCAAATTTGGAAACTTAATTCTCTTTTTTTTTTTTTTTTTTTGAGACAGAGTTTCACTCTTGTTGCCCAGGCTGGAGTGCAGTGATATGATCTCGGCTCACTGTAGCCTCTGCCTCCTGGGTTCAAGCGATTCTCCTGCCTCAACCTCCTGAGTAGCTGGGATTACAGGCACTCGCCACCACGCCCAGCTAATTTTTTGTAGTTTTGTAGAGACTGGATTTCACCATGTTGGGCAGGCTGGTCTCAAACTCCAACCTCAGGTGATCCACCCACCTTGGCCTCCCAAAGTTCTGGGATTACAGGCATGAGCCACCATGCCAGGCCTTAATTCTTGTATTCATATGTTGATGGTATTTGGAGATGGGGTCTTTGAGGGGTAATTAGGATTAAATAAATTCATTAAGCTAGGCACAGTGGCTCACACCTATAATCCCAGCACTTTGGGAGGCTGAGGCAGGAGGATCACTTGAGCCTAGGAATCTGAAACCAGCCTGGACAACATAACAATATCCAGTCTCTACAAAAAAGTTTAAAAACTGGCTGGGCATGGTGGCATGCACTTGTAGTCCCCAGCTACTTGGGAGGCTGAGGTGGGAGAATCACTTGAGCCCCAGAGGTCAAGGCTGCAGTAAGCCATGATCACACCACTACACTGCTCTGGATGACAGAGCGAGACCCTGTCTAAAAAAAAAAAAGCGGCCAGACACAGTGGCTCACGCCTGTAATCCCAGTACTTTGGGAGGCTGAGGTGGGCAGATCACCTGAGTTCAGGAGTTGGAGCCCAGCCTGGCCAACATGGTGAAACCCCTTCTCCATTGAAAATACAAAAAATTAGCCAGGCGTGGTGGTGCATGCCTATAGTCCCAGCTACTCGGGAAGCTGAGGCAGGAGAATCTCTTGGACCTTGCGGGGCAGAGGTGGCAATGAGCCGAGATCACGACACTGCACTCTAGCCTGGGTGACAGAGCAAGACTCTGTCTCAAAAAAAAAAAAAAAGAAAGAAAGAAAGAGAAAAGCTCGTTAGGGTGCGGCCCCTATGATGGAACTGGTGGCTTTATAAGAAAAGGAAGAGTCTGGGTACAGTGGCTCACATCTGTAATCCCAGCACTTTCTGAGACTGAGGCAGGAGAATTGCTTGAACCCAGAAGGTCAAGACCAGCCTACCAGCCTGGACAATATAGTGAGACTCCGCCTCTACAAATAACTTCTTTAAATTAGCCAGATGTTGTGGTGTGTGCCTGTAGTCCCAGCTACTTGGGAGGCTGAGGTGGAAGGATTCCTTGAGCCCAGCAGGTTGAGCTTGTAGTGAGTCACGATCATGCTACTGCACTCCAGCCTGGGCAACAGAGTGAGACCCTATCTCCAAAAAAGTAAAGAAAGAGAAGAAGAGACCTGAACGGCCATGCTCTTGCTTTCTGACCATGTGATGCTCTCTGCCATGTTATGATGTAGTAAGAAGGCCCTCACCAGAGGCTCTTGGACCTCCCAGCCTCTAAATCTGCAAGAAATAATTTTCTAGGGCCAGGCACAGGGGCTCACACTTGTAATCCCAGTCTGGATTGAGGTGCATGGGAGTCTGAGGTGCATGGATCACTTGAAGTCAAGAGTTCAAGACCAGCCTGGCCAACATGGTGAAACCCCATCTCTACTTAAAAAAAAAAAAAAAAAAAAAAAAATTAGCCAGGCATGGTGGTGGGAAC
Organism: Rhinopithecus bieti; assembly: GCF_001698545.2. Lineage (NCBI taxonomy): Eukaryota > Metazoa > Chordata > Mammalia > Primates > Cercopithecidae > Rhinopithecus > Rhinopithecus bieti. The sequence continues at coordinate 703,807 of NW_016811676.1, forward strand.
CTATAATCCCAGCTGCTCAGGAGACTGAGGCACAAGAATTGCTTGAACCCAAGAGGCAGAGGTTGCAGTGAGCTGAGATCACACCACTGCACTCCACCCTGGGAGACAGAGCAAGACTGTCTCAAAAAAAAGAAAAAAAGAAATATTTTTAAAAAAATAAATGATCCAACATTAGATATTCTGTTACAGCCACAGAAAACAGACTAAGACAAGATTAAATGTGTGTTCCCCTGAAATTCATCTGTTGAAGCCTAATCTCAATATGATGGTATTAGGATGTGGGGCTTTGGGGAGGTGATTAGGTCATGAGGGTAGAGCCCTCATAAATGGAATTAGTGCCCTTTTGGAAGAGGCCCCAGGGCCTGCCCTTCCACCCCGTGAGGACACAGTGAGAAGGCACCATCCGTGAACCGGAAAGCAGGCTATGGAATCTGCTGGTACCTCGATCTCAGACTTTCCAGCCTCCCAGGTATAGCCAAACTTACAGCCACAGTCATACGCAGAGATTGTTCTGGGTTCTAGGAATACAATGTAAAAAGTAGATTTCCACTCTACTTGGGAAGTTAGATGAATACTTTTTAAAAATACAGTTTTTTTATTTAAAAGGCATTTATTGGCCAGGCAAGGTGACTCATGCCTGTAATCCCAGCACTTTGGGAGGCCAAGGCAGGCGGATCTCTTGAGGTTAGGATTTTGAGACCAGCCTGGGCAATAAGGTAAAACCCCATCCCTATTAAAATTACAAAAACTAGCCGACGTGGTGATGCACACCTATAATCCCAGCTACTCAGGAGGTTAAGGCATGAGAATCACTTGAACCCAGGAGGCAGAGGTTGCAGTAAGCAGAAATCATGCCACTGCACTCCATTCTGGGTAACAGAGCAAGACTCTGTCTTGAAAAATAAAATAAAATAAATAAAAAAGATAAAATAAAATAAAGAATATAAAATGTACTCATTGCCTGTTACGTACTCAACATTGTTCTGTCGGTACACAGCCAAGGGTGAAATAGGCCACGGCTAGAAATGAACAGTCATTTACTCACAGAAAACGGGCAGTGGGCTAGGCATATTTACTCATGTTTATTTCAAACGTTAGAAAAGAATTCCTAGCCAGGCGCGGTGGCTCAAGCCTGTAATCCCAGCACTTTGGGAGGCCGAGATGGGTGGATCACGAGGTCAGGAGATCGAGACCATCCTGGCTAACAAGGTGAAACCCCGTCTCTACTAAAAAATACAAAAAAAAAAAAACTAGCCGGGCGAGGTGGTGGGTGCCTGTAGTCCCAGCTACTCGGGAGGCTGAGGCAGGAGAATGGTGTGAACCCGGGAGGCGGAGCTTGCAGTGAGCTGAGATCCAGCCACTGCACTCCAGCCTGGGCGACACAGCGAGACTCCATCTCAAAAAAAAAAGAAAAGAAAAGAAAAGAAAAGAAAAGAAAAGAATTCCTGTACATTTCTAGGAGTCCTAGATGCCCAGGATACCACCGCTTTTTCTTCCTCACATTCTTCATGTTTCTCTAGCCGCGAGCAAAATATAGGTAGGAAAACACTATCTATAGTGTTCAACACAATAAGAACCCAGAGAGGCAGAGGAAACTGGATGGGTCTGAATTCCAACTCATCAGAACAGAAGCTGAGTTTCAGTGTGACCCACAGCCTGAATAGTTTTCATTCAGGATTGGTCAAAAGGAGTTCCAGGCCGGGAGCATGGTGGCTCACACCTGTAATCCCAGTACTTTGGGAAGCTGATGCAGGAGGATCATTTGAGTTTGGGAGTTTGAGACCAACTCAGGCAATATAGTGAGACCCTATCTCTACAGAAAATTTAAAAAGTAGGCATGATGGTACATACCTGTGGTCTCAGCTATTTGGGAGGCTGAGGTGGGAGGATCACTTGAGCCAAGGAGGTCGAGGCTGCAGTAAGCCGTGATCACGCCACTGCACTCTAACCTGGCTGACAGAGTGAGACCCTGTCTCAAAAAAAAAAAAAGAAAAGAAAAGCAAAAAATGAGTTCCACATCTTTCTCACAGCCCATTCTCTATGAATTGAGAGATGACATAGGATGACTGTTTTTTGTTTTGTTTGTTTTGTTTTGTTTTGTTTTGTTTTGTTTTGAGACTGAGTCTTGCTCTGTTGCCCAGGCTAGAGTAGTGCAGTGGCACGATCTTGGCTCACTGCAACCTCCGCCTCCCGAGTTCAAGCGATTCTCCTGCCTCAGCCTCCTGAGTAGCTGGGATTACAGGTGTGCACCACCACGCTTGGCTACTTTTTGTATTTTTGGTAGAGACAGAGTTTCACCCTGTTGGCCAGGAAGGTCTCAATCTCCTGACCTCATGATCCACCCGCCTTGGCCTTCCAAAGTGCTGGGACTGCAGGTGTCAGCCACCACACCCAGCCAGGATGATTTTTTTTTTTCTTTTTTTTGAGACGGAGTCTTGCTCTCTTGCCCAGGCTGGAGTGCAGTGGCCGGATCTTAGCTCACTGCAAGCTCTGCCTCCTGGGTTCACGCCATTCTCCTGCCTCAGCCTCCCGAGTAGCTGGGACTACAGGCCCCGCCACCTCGCCCGGCTAGCTTTTGTATTTTTTAGTAGAGACGGGGTTTCACCTTGTTAGCCAGGATGGTCTCGATCTCCTGACCTCGTGATCTGCCCGTCTCGGCCTCCCAAAGTGCTGGGATTACTGGCGTGACACATGCCCAGCCCCTCAAATTTATTTTTAGTTGTGCTCACTTTCTTTCTTTTCTTTTCTTTTTTTTTGAGATGGAGTCTCACTCTGTCGCCCAGGCTGGAGGGCAAAGGTACAGTCTCAGCTCACTGCAACCTCCACCTCCCAGGTTCAAGTGATCCTCCTGCCTCAGCCCTCTGAGTAGCTGAGACTACAGGTGTGTGCCACCACACTCAGGTAATTTTTTTATTTTTAGTAGAGACGGGGTTTCACTGTGTTGGCCAGGCTGGTCTTGAACTCCTGACCTCACGATCCACCCGTCTTGGACTTCCAAAGTGCTGGGAATACAGGGGTGAGTCATGGCACCAGGCCGTGGCATTCACTTTCCACAGCCCAGGTACCCGACAGGAACTCAAGTCCTGCTTCTTTGTACCAGTTACTTAACCTCTGCGAACTCCTGTTTCTTAGTAAACTGAGGATAATGCCTGATTTGCAGGGTTTGAGGGAGGATTATAAATTAATGCATGCTCCAGAAAAGACCAAATGCTTCTACTTCTGTGAGGTGCCTGGAATAGTCAAATGTATAGATACAGAAAGCGGGATGGTGGTTACCGATGGCAGGGGGTGGGGAATGAGGAGTTACTGTTTCACGAGTACAGAGTTTTGGTTTGGGATGACGAAAAGTTCTAGAGATGGGGTATTGGAGATGCACAATGATGTGAGTGGACTTACTGCCACTGAATTGTACATTTGAAAATGGTTAAAATGGTAAATTTTATGTTATGTACCTTTTACCATAATAAAAAGTAATATATTCATTGTTGAACATTTAGAAAACAAGTTTTAAAGCCCCTCCAAATCTTTAGTAATGTCAGCACTCAGCAGGCACTTCTGTTTTATTTGTAGCCTTTGAATATAGTTTACATCCTAGGCATACAGTTTTGTTCTTTTCACATTGTGTCATGTTTTTCCCCATGCTTTTCAAAACTCTGTAAACATATTTTTATTAGCTGCATACTATTCTACCATCATTTATTTAATCATTGCCATATTTTGGACATAGTTTTCAACAGTGTAAGCAGCGCTCTCTGATTAAATACATCTTCATTCCCATTTCAAAATACTTCTATAGTATAGACACAAGTAGAATTACTGGGACAAAAGGTGAACTTTCATTTTCGTTGTGCTTTTTTTGAGATAGGATCTTAGGGTCTTGCTCTGTTGCCCAGGCTGGAGTGCAGTGGCATGATCATGGCTCACTACAGCCTGCAACTCCTGGGCTCAAACAGTCCTCCCACCTCAGCCTCCTGGGTAGCTGGGACCACAGGCATGTATCACCACACCCGGCCTGGGTGAATATTTTTATGGCACATGATGCACCTTATCAAACTTTTTCATTGCATTGCCACCAGCTACCTAGAAGACACTTGTTTAAAAACATTCACACTAAGCCAGGCATGGTGGTGCACACCTGTAGTCCTAGCTACTTGGGAGGCTGAGGTGGGAGGATCATTTGAACCTGGAAGGTCGAGGTTGCAGTAAGCAGTGATCATACCACTGTACTGCAGCCTGGGCAACAGAGCAAGACTCTGTCTCAAAAAACAAACACAATGAAAACACCCCTTCTGCACCCGGTTGACCAATGTTCTTTCATTTTCTTTTCTTTTTAAAAAAAATTATATATATATTTTGAGAAAATAACAGCGTCTCACTCTCTGGCCCGGGCTGGGCTGCAGTGGCGTGATCATGTCTTACTGCAGCCTTGACTTCCCCGAGCTCAGGTAATCCTCCCACCTCAGCCTCCTGAGTAGCTGGGACCACAAGCACACTCCACCATGCCTGGCTAATTTTTGTATTTTTGTAGAGACGGGGTTTCACCACATTGGCCAGGCTGGTCTGGAAATTTTGACCTCAAGTGATCTGCCCGCTTCTGCTTCCCAAAGTGCATGGATTACAGGAGTGAGCCACTGCCCCTGCCCAGTGTTCTTGTAAAACCCTGTTCTGCATTTAGATTAAATATGGTACCTTATTGTTGCAACCTGGTCCACTAATGTTCTTTACCTCCTTCTAACCTCCTCCCATTAATTCCCCCCTCTTAAATTTTTGCCTTTATTTAGATTTAATTATTGTTGCTCAGAATCTTAATGAAAAAAATGTGAAAACATTTTAATCTCTGAAGTTCTTCGTTTTTTTTTTTTTTTTTTTTTTTTTTGAGACTGAGTCTGGTTCTTGTTGCCCAGGCTAGAGTGCACTGGGGTGATCTCGGCTCACTGCAACCTCTGCCCCCGGGGTTCAAGCGATTCTCCTGCCTCAGCCTCCCGAGTAGCTGGGATTACAGGCGCCCGCCACCACGCCCAGCTATTTTTTTTTGTATTTTCTTAGTAGATACAGGGTTTCATCATGTTGGCCAGGCTGGTCTGGAACTCCCGACTTCAAGTGATCCACCCGCCTCGGCCTCCCGGCCTTTCCCAAAGTGCCTGAGATTACAGGCATAGCCACTGCGCCTTGCCGAAGTTTCTTCGATTTTTTTTTTTTTTTTTTTTTTTTTTTTTTGTAAGGGAATCTCGCTGTCTCCCAGGCTGGAGTGCAGTGGTACACTCTCGACTCACCGCAACCTCCGCCTCCCAGGTTCAAGCGATTCTCCTGCCTCAGCCTCCCAAATAGCTGGGATTACAGGCGCCTGCCACCACGCCCAGCTAATTTTTGTATTTTTAGTAGAGACTGGATTTCACCATATTGGCCAGACTGATTTCGAACTCCTGACTTCAAGTGATCCGTCTGCCTCCGTCTCCCAAAGTGCTGAGATTACAGGTGTGAGCCACCGCGCCCGGCCTAGTTCTTCGATTTTTTAACATCCACCACAGTAACTTAAAGTATATAAAGTAATTACCCCTGAGGAGCCCGGGGGTCCAGGCCCGCGGCCCTCCAGCGCCTTTGGCGTTCCGTCGCAGTGCACTACCCGTGAAACCGCTTTCCTCCCACCCTGGCCGTGAGCTGGTGATGGTGGCAGCGGAGCTCCACCGACCCCCGCGGCCCAGGCTCGCCCGGGGAAGTGTCCCCAGGGCCGGGCAAAGTCGCTCCCGCCGGTCGGGAGGCGCTTTCTAAGCCTGATTGGGGCTAACCGAAGGAGAAGCCTGCCGCTCCCGGCTTCATTAAAAATTCGCATACTTTCCAAGGCCGCCAACGGTGGGAAGGGTGTGCTCGTAGCACCCCTCTTGCTCGGTTCCATCCCTGGCCTTCTGTCTCCTGGAAGGGTCGCCGCGGCCCACCCCACCCGCTTCGCCACGCGTTCGAGTCCTGGCGACTGGGCGTCCGGGAGCCCGCTGTCCAGCACCGAAGGCAAGGCCGGTCCAAGCGTACCTGAGGATTCAGTGGATGTCCCCCAAGCACCGCTGCCGCTCTAAGGCGGTGGAAGCGAGATTCTCCGGAAACCCAGGGAACCTGATGCTTGCACAGGACCAAAGCCGGAGGCCGCGGGGACCACAGAGGGACGGAGAAGCCGGGACTCCTCACATCCCACATCCGGCAGGGGAAGCCCAGCGGGTGAGCGCGGGTCCCCCGAGTCCCCGAGGGAGTCCGCCCGACGGAAACGCCCCTCGCCCGCGGGCCTCGCTTTCCTCTCCCGCGTTCTTGGGTCACTTCCCGCTGTCTCCAGCCCGAGCCCGTGGCCCCAATCCCTGGTACCTCCCTCCTCTGGTCACCCCTTCCCTGGTGCACCCTCCCCGGCTTTTCTTTGTCCCGTCCCCACCCTTGCCCGGGCCTGCCGGACTCGCCTCTTTGACACCCGGCGCCACCTCCTTGAGCTTTTCTCGTCCCCTCCCCATCCCCGGCTCCCTGGTCCCCTCCCGGAACTTCTCTGGACCTCTCCGCTCCTCCGCCCCGGGCTTTCCCTCCGCACTCTGCGGCCTCCTCAGCACCCTTCCCGGAGCTCCTCGGGTCCTTCCCCCTCCCCGCGGTTGCCCGCGCCGCCCCGCCCCCGTTTTTAAACCTGGCGCGCGAGTAGGTGAGCGCACTAGCCCGAGTGGATCTAGGCGCGCACGGAGTCCGGCGCCGCAGCAGGGGGCGCGGGCTCCGCCGGCACCATGGAGTCCGAGGCGGCGGCCGGAGCCCGGAAGGCGCGGGGGCGCGGCTGTCACTGTCCCGGGGACGCTCCCTGGAGGCCTCCGCCACCGCGCGGGCCGGAGAGGTGAGGGTGGCCCCGCGCCCCGGTGGACGCACGGAGAGGCGCGCGCGGTGGCGGTGCGGGGAGCGCAGCGAGCGGGAGGCTGGGGCGCCGCTGAACCCCCGATCCACAGCAGAGCTCCCGAGCTCGACCGCGACGCCAAGCAAGCTCCTGAGCCGGCAGCCGGGTTCCCGGGAGGGGCTCTCAGTTCTCCCGGTTCCAACGCACAGCTCTGAAGTGCGGAGGCCCAGGATGCAGCTGGCCAGGAAAGGGGTCGACGCTTCCGTGTAGAGGAGATCTCAATTCGCCGGCCGGGGACACTGAAGTCTCAGGCTCCTAAGCCAGCCTTGCAAAGGCAGTCTCTCACTTTGCCACTTTCTCGGTAGCCGTTTCTGTTGTCCCTGGGTTGGAGTCTCAGCGTTCGCTGTCCCTGGGCTCCAGCCCTTTTAAAGACAGTAACGTTGTATGAAATCAGATTAGCCAGGGAGGTAGGGAAGGGACCGGGTAGGCCGGGTGGGCCAGGTACCCAGGCAGGAGAAAGATTCCCTCTTTTTTTTTTTTTTTTTTTTTTTTTTTTTTTTTTTTTTTTTTTTGAGAAGGGTCTCACTGTGTCACCGAGGCTGGATTGCAGTGGCGTGATCTTGTTCACGGGAACCTCCGCCTCCCGGGTTCAAGGGATTCTCCTGCCTCAGGCTCCTGTGTAGCTGGGATTACAGGCGCCCATCACCACGCCCTGCTAATTTTTGTATTTTTAGCAGAGGCGGGGTTTCGCCATGTTGGCCAAACTCCTGACCTCGAGTGATCCGCTAACCTCGGCCTCCCAAAGTGCTGGAATTAGAGGCGTGAGCCACCGCGCCCAGCCCTCTTTTTTTGTTTGTTTGTTTTTCATCCTACAACTCTGTAAAATCATCTCTGTAGAATCAAGCTCCTTCAGTGACCGAGGTGGCGTGATTGAAATTAACCGGGGACAAAGTCGCCAGCTATAGTTGGGGAACCCGGAATTGAATAATTCAGCCAGGATTTGCAGGGAGAGAAATCTCTCAACTAATGGGTTCCCGGATAATTGTGTGAGATTCAGGACTTCCATTCTCAAAGCTTAACTGGAGGCAGAGAACTGGGGACGTAGCAGGAGAGAAAAAACACAAATGACAGTAATTTATCCACAGCCCTGAGAACTTGAGGGAAAGTTCCTGGGGGGGTCTGGTGCCTCTTTTTCAGGCAGGCACTGGAAATAAGATTAACTCTCATGGCATAGTGTGAAGGCAGCAGAAGTGCCCAGGGTTCACTCTCTCCTGGCGCTTGCCGTTCCAGCCCCGCGCCCTGGCGACCTTGGATCCAGACACCTGGAGATGCTGAGCTGACCGGAACTGGAAGGCCGGTAAGGTTCAGTACGGGCGTTGTAGGTAAACCCTCCAGCCAGAAAGTGGCACCGTCTTTTAAAATAAAGGGACCATGTCCCTCCTGCGCAGGGCCCTCCCTTGGCCGTCTAACCCAGGAGCGCCTCGGGGTCTGGGAGTTGGAACCTGAATGTGTAAGGTGTTAATCAGACCTGAGTCGCATTATAGATTGGGCTCCTGGTAGCTTCTCCTTCCTAAAAAAGCAAACCCACTATAAAAGCATAGTCATAGGCCGGGCGCAGTGGCTCGGGCCTGTAATCTCAGCATTTTGGGAGGCCGAGGGATAACCTGAGGTCAGGAGTTCGTGGCGAAACCCTCTCTCTACTAAAAATACAAAAATTAGCCGGGCGTGGTGGTGCACACCTGTCATCCCAGCTACTCTGGAGGCTGAGGCGGGAGAATCATTAGAATCCGGGAGGCGGAGGTTACAGGGAGCCGAGATCGCGCCACTGCACTCCAGTGTGGGCGACAGAGCAAGGCTCATCTCAAAAAAAAAAAAAAAAAAAAAAAATCGTAGTCGTTTCATGGGAATTATAAGGGATGTCCTCCGTGTTGGGGTTTCTTCTGCAAAGCAACAGGTCGGGAGGGGAGGGGAGAAGGCTGCCACTATGCCTTGCCTTAGAGAAAAGCTGAGTGCACCATTAGCGTTGGGCCGGTGCCACAGAGCAAATAGGACTGAGCCCCGTCTGAGGTGCCCAGAGTTGCTGTTAAAAGCCCCCCACCCAGCGTCTGGCTCTTTTTGAAGCACTTTCAGCCCCGTCAAGCACTCCTGGGGTATCTCATGTTGTCTGAGCAAATACACTCAAGCAGAGGGCGTTGTGGGCAAGATTAATTACCTCGACCATTCTTTTGTTACTCTGCATCGGTAACTCAGTTGCTTTATACTTACTGATGTAATGACTTGCTTTCATAGAATTTACCTTTCCTTTGTTATATTTTAAAATATAAATTGATGACTTTTATTTAAATTTTTTTGATGACTCTTAAAACACTGAAGAATTAGGCTGGGAAAGACGATGTATTTAATTTACATAACACGTGTTATGTGGCCTAACGTGCAGTTATTTGTAATGTGGTAAAAAAAAAAAACTTGAGTGTGGGAAAACAGACCACCCTATTTTGATATTTGCACCACTTTATTAATTATCTGAATATTGGGAATTTTAATTTACTTCAAAGAAGGAAGCAGATAAATCAATTAACAAGAGATATGATTTTTAGTCCCCAATTTTTTATGCATATAAAATCTAAATAATGTAAAATAATTCCTTCTTTTGCATTCAAACTTAGTTCTTAAACATAAAATTTAAAGGTGCTTGTGTGAAAATACAGATGTTTACAATTATCCAGTTTTCTTTTAAATGAAATGGATGTGGAACCTATTAGTTGTTTGCAAGAATAAAAATACGATAGCACGCTTCCTAAGTAAGACGGATGGTTTTGGGTTTTGTTTTCTGTTATGATAAGGACGTCTGTGAGACAAATTTACTTGCAGAGAAATGTTGAACTTTAGTAACTTTTTCACTGATCGGCAGGTAGTCTCTCACGCTGAAGTAGTTCTGTCCACGGATGTGGGGGCTGTAGAGCCCGCCACGCCCCTCCCCCAACCCGGGGTACTCTCTTTGCAGGGCCCAGCTGGTTGCTCAGAGCGGCCAGCGCCAGTCTGTGCTCTGGTACTGTGCACCGCGCTGGGTTGCCTGCAGCCCAGCTACTAGAGCTGCCTAGCGCGGGGAAGGAACGCTTCTTGCTCAACAGCGCCCTCGCCCGACAAAGCAGGATAATTCCCCAGCTCCCAAGCCCTCTTCTGTATTTCTCAAAAATGCCATTGGCTGGAGTGGCGGTGAGGAGTGCTAAAGCCTGGTGACCTGTACCAGGGCTCCTGGCAAGCAACGCAAAACTAGAATAAAACCTCAAGTAGGCCAGGCGCGTAGCTCACCCCTGTAATCTCGGCACTTTGGGAGGCCCAGGCGTTCGGATCATCTGAGGTCAGGAGTTTAACCTGACGAACATGGTGAAACTGCGTCTCCACTAAAAATACAAAAGTTAGCCAGGTGGTGGTGGCCTGCGCCTATAATCCCAGCTACTCGGGAGGCTGAGACAGGAGGATCGCTTGAACCTGGTAGGCAGAGGTTGCAGTGAGCTGAAATGGAGACACTGCAGTCCAGTGTGGGCGACAGAATGAGACCCTGTCTCAAAAACAAAAACGACAACAACAAAAAAACCCCAAAAAATCCTCAAGTAGAAGGAAGGCCTCAAGGCCCTGTGCTCTGAGCAGCAGGGTCACCCTCACCCACTTCATGCCCCTACACCCCCTAGGGCCCTATCTCCCTCCCCTACCTGCACCTTTTTTGATCTCTGTTGCGTTTCCCTCCTGGCCACTTGCGGGCACTGCCAGGGAGGCAGTTTCCTGGAAAACATCAGGGACTGTTTGTTCTCCTGGGCCTGTCCTATCTGCCAGGCTCCCACACCTTAGCCCTAGGCCAGTCAGAGACTCAAACGGGGAGGAAAGGGCTGACCCCCACTGAAAGCCTCTCTGCACCTGTCGGTCCTCAGGCTCATAGGAAAACACACTGGCACATACCTTAAACACAGTGCTTGCCTTGTGCACATTTCTGTTCTCGCATTTCATTATAAGATGTGAATATTTAGACATTTCCCTCACTGAACAAAGGATCCTTTTGGAAAACAATCAGGATATTTGTGGTATACTTCTTTTTTTTTCTTTTTTGAGGCAGAGTCTCGCTCTGTCTCCCAGGCTGGAATGCAGTGGTGCAATCTCAGCTCACTGCAACCTCCGCCTCCCAGTTCAAGCGATTCTCCTGCCTCAGCCTCCAAGTAGCTGGGATTACAAGAGTGCGCCACCATGCCCAGCTAATTTTTGTATTTTTAGTAGGGACGGGGTTTCACCATGTTGGCCAGGCTGGTCTGGAACTCCTGACCTCAGATAGTGATCTGCCTGCCTCCGCCTCCCAAAGTGCTGGTAATTACAGGCATGAGCCGCTGCACCCTGCCTGGCATAAAACTTTTAAAGCTGCATATGTTTGTGGGGTAAAGTTTTTAAAGTGGATAAAGGTGTGCCGAATGTTTTAACAGGGTCCAGTTAGAACTGGACGATTTACAGAAGCTATTCTTTCTCTGACACCTGCCACTGCCGAGTTAGGCCCTGTCTGATCGCAGGTGCCAAACAGCCGTTAGCAGGGCAGGATTGCTTGTGGCCATAAAGTAAGCCTGAGGAATTAGGAGTGTTTTATAATTACCAACAGAGCTTAACAAAGAAGCAGCTTCCTGTATCCCCCAAAGAGTGAACAACTTTATGGAAAAGATTTTGTTCCAAAGAGCCTTGTCACTTTCTTAGCTCATCACAGTGAATTATGAAAATATGGCTGGGGCTGGGCACAGTGGCTCACACCTGTAATCCCAGCAACTTGGAAGGCCGAGGTGGGAGGATCACGGTCGGGAGATCGAAACATGGTGAAACCCCGTCTCTACTAAAAATACAAAAAATTAGCTGGGTGTGGTGGCGGGTGCCTGTAGTCCCAGCTACTAGGGAGGCTGAGGCAGGGGAATCGCTTGAATCTGGGAGGTGGAGGTTGCAGTGAGCCAAGATCACGCCACTGCACTCCAGCCTGGGTGAGCAGAGTGAGACTCCATCTCAAAAAAAAAAAAAAGAAAGAAAGTATGGCTGGTAAAATGTAATGTCTGCAGAGGCTCCTTACAGGCTAATTTGCTCGTGAATGTCATGTGCACATTGCCCCTGCCCCCCGCCCCAGCATCCCTGCAGGATGGAATGGCGTGGAGATTCATGGTGTCAAAGTCCTTCCTTGTCAGGCCATAGTAAGTTTTGTCCTGTTCCTCATCTGGTTCCAATTGAACTCTGGAATCTGAAGATTTGGGTTTTCTGATGCACCGCTCCAGGCCATTTCAGCTCTTTATAAATTTATTTATTTATTTTTGAGACGGAGTCTCGCTCTGTTGCCAGGCTGGAGTGCAGTGGTGTGATCTCAGCTCACTGCAACCTCTGCTTCCCAGGTTCAAGTGATTCTCCTGCCTCAGCCTCCTGAGTAGCTTGGGACTACAGGTACATGCCATCATGCCCAGCTAAATTTTTTGGTATTTTTAGTAGAGATGGGGCTTCACCATGTTGGCCAAGATGGTCTCGATCTCTCTTTTTTTTTATATTTTTTGAGACGGAGTTTCGCTCTTGTTGCCCAGGCTGGAGTGCAATGGCACAATCTTGGCTCACTACAACTTCCGCCTCCTGGGTTCAAGTGATTCTCCTGCCTTAGCCTCCTGAGTAGCTGGGATCACAGTCATGTGCCACCACACCTGGCTAATTTTATTTTATTTTATTTATTTTTTTTTTTTTGAGACAGAGTCTCGCTTTGCCGTCCAGGCTGGAGTGCAGTGGCCAGATCTCAGCTCACTGCAAGCTCCGCCTCCCGGGTTCACGCCATTCTCCTGCCTCAGCCTCCCAAGTAGCTGGGACTACAGGCGCCCGCCACCGCGCCCGGCTAGTTTTGTATTTTTTAGTAGAGACGGGGTTTCACCGTGTTAGCCAGGATGGTCTCGATCTCCTGACCTCGTGATCCGCCCGTCTCGGCCTCCCAAAGTGCTGGGATTACAGGCTTGAGCCACCGCGCCCGGCCTAATTTTATATTTTTTAGTAGAGACGGGGCTTCACCGTGTTGGCCAGGCTAGTCTTGAACTCTTGACCTCAAGTGATCTGCCCACCTGGGCTTCCCAAAGTGCTGCGATTACAGGAGTGAGCCACAGCACCCAGCCTGAGTTCCCATCCTGCCCTCATCCAGAAGCTCTTCACCATCAATTGCCAAGACTGGTTCCTCCAAGCCCTTTCTACCTCAGCCTCATCTGTGCATAGCTCCCTGCGACCACTGCTCTCCTTGAAATACGGATCTGATAGTTGGACTCCCTGACTCAAAAATCCACCTTCAGTTCCTGTATCCAGAGTCAAACCTAAACTCAACAGTGGGTATTCAAGGCAAATGTCACTGTATGAGCCCTTTACCTATCACAGTGTCTCACTTGTACCACGCCAAGCTCCTCACCGCTCCCCACCTGCGCCCTCTGTTTTCCTGCCACTCTGAATTTCTTTTCTTTTTTTTTTTTTTTTTTTGGAGATGGAGTCTCGCTCTGTCGTCCAGGCTGGAGTACAGTGGCAGGGTCTTGGTTCACTGTAACCTCCGCCTCCCAGGTTCAAGTGATTCTTGTGCCTCAGCCTCCCGAGTAGCTGGGATTACAGGCATGCAGCACCACATCCATGCCCAGCTAAATTTGGTATTTTTAGTAGAGACAGGGTTTCACCATGTTGGTCAGGCTGGTCTCGAACTCCCAACCTCAGGTAATCCACCTGCCTCAGCTTCCCAAAGTGCTGGTATTACAGGCATGAGCTACCGTGCCCAGTACTGCCACTCTGAATTTGATGCTCTCCTCTGCCAAAGTAGTCTTAGAATTGCAGATCCACATGCCACAGATGTCTCTGCGAGGCCCTCCATGAGCCCGCTCCTGATCTTCCTTCATGCTTAGAATCATGGGTATCTCACCATGTGATGCTTTGTAGCACGGTTATTTGCACACATGTGAGTTTCTGTCCATTAGATGGTAAAATGCTGGACCGAGGCACTGTGTCTGACTCCTTTCATAGGAATTCTTCACAGTGCCTGGGACATTTTGGGCCGCAGTAACAGGAACACAGGCTTATCAAATACTGATAAGGTGTCTAAATGCTCTAAAATTGATATTGATATGTACAATTGCAGGCGACTTACATTCTGTGGTTTAAAACCTCAGGATGTCACCTTCCAATGCTCCTGCACTGTCTCTGTGTTTGTATGTGTCTGTCGTTACAGCTTGAACCTAGGGCTGACCAACACACTTTTGGATCAAAGGGAGCCTTTGGGTTTCAGCATCCTGTAAGGTAATATATGACTTCACAATAAGTAATCTGTAATTTCCTTTTAATATAGGCGTTAATACACTTTAGTGTCTTCAACCACATAGATTTTCAACAAAGTGGAAAATAATTCAATATATTCTTTGGTATTGTTTAGTTTCCTTATACCAAGGATATTTTGTTGGATTTCTGGAATCCATCCATGTATTCATCCATTCAGTGTTTTCTGCAAAGTGCAGTTGGCCTCTCTCTTTTCTCTATACCTTTTATTTCTACTTCTCATTACATATTATGCCTTGTATTATATTTATATAATTGCATATGAATTGTATATGCATTTATAAAAACTTAGATATTGAGGTATATTTCTATTGTCCTACCAGGATATAAGCTAGTGTACTGTCTAGTGCAAAGTCGACCTTCAAAATCTGTATGTTCAGGGTGGGCATGGTGGCTCATGCCTGTAATCCCAGCACATTGGGAGGCTGAGGTGGGTGGATCACCTGAGGTCAGGAGTTCGAGACCAGACTGACCAACATGGTGAAACCCCGTCTCTACTAAAAATACAAAAATTAGGTGGGCATGGTGGCGGGTGCCTGTAATCCCAGCTACTTGGGAGGCTGAGGCAGGAGAATCATTTGAACCTGGGAGGTGGAGGTTGCAGTGAGCTGAGATTGCACCATTGTACTCCAGCCTGGGTGACAAGAGCAAAACTCTGTCTCCAAAAAAAAAAAAACAATCTATGTGTTGAGTAAATGGTTGGCTCCGGCACAGGGGGTGCCAAGCACCTTTGAGAGCGCCTTTTCCTCCTGCCTCTGAAGTGTGTGTCGTGGTCCTGGTGGTGACCAGAATTCTCACTGCTGTATCCATCTACACTCCGCCCGTTTTAGACAAGTGGCTCATGTTTAGGATTTCTGCCTGTCTCTCTGTCTCTGTCTCTCTCTTATTCTCTGTCTTTCTCGATCTCCTTTACTAAAATTAACCTTGCCTGGGCCGCCTCCACTCCTCCAGGTGCCTTTGCCTTGGTTACTCTATAAGACTGGAAAGCTGAATACAACCCGAAGACACTCATGTGTAGGCATGAAGCTTAGACCTCTCAGACTGGTTAGAAGGAAGCTTTCCTTGTATGCCTTACACCAATAGTTTTCTTTTCTCTTCTGACATCTCACTCTGTCATCCAGGTTGGAGTGCAGTGGTACAATCTCAGCTCACTGCAACCCCTGCCTCCTGGGCTTAAACGATCCTCCCACTTCACCCTCCTAAGTGGCTGGGACCACAGGTATGTGCCACCATGCTCTGCTAATTTTGTAATTTTTTGTAGAGACAAGGTCTCACTATATTGCCCAGACTGGTCTTGAACTCCTAGGCTCAAGCTATCCTCTTCCCTAGGCTTCCCAAAGTGTTGGGATTACAAGCATGAGCCACAGATATTGGCCACACCAATGGTTTTCAATCCTCATAGAATTACTAGTGGAGCTTTTAAGAATACAGATGCCTGGGTGGTTCTCCCAGGCGCTTTGATTCACTTGTTCTAGGGAAAGATGCAGGCATCGAGTTTGTTTGTTTGTTTGTTTTGAGATGGAGTCTCACTCCGTTGCTCAGGCTGGAGTGCAGTGGTGTGATCTCCGCTCAACTGCAACTCCACCTCCCAGATTCAAGTGATTCTCCTGCCTCAGCCTCCCAAGTAGCTAGAATTACAGGTGTGTGCCGCCCTGCCCGGCTAATTTTTTTTTTTGTATATTTAGTAGAGATGGGGTCTCACCATGTTGGCCAGGCTGGTCTCAAACTCCTGACCTCAGGTGATCCACCCACCTTGGCCTCCTAAAGTGCTGAGATTACAGGCGTGAGCCACTGCACCTGGCTTGTATTTTTACAGACTCCCCAGGGGGTCTTAATGTGCAGCCAGGACTGAGAGTCACCACCCTGCTTCATGCCCTGCAGGCATCCATTCGCACCACCTACCCACAGCTGGCCTCACAGACACACTGCTGCTGCTCCCGTTTTGTTTTGTTGTTGTTGTTTTTTGTGTTTGACACAGAGTCTCGCTCTGTCACCCAGGCTGGAGTGTAATGGTACGATCTTGGTCACTGCAACCTCTGTCTTCCAGGTTCAAGTGATTTTTCTGCCTCAGCCTCTGGAGTAGCTGGGACTACAGGTGCTACCATGCCTGGCTAATTTTTGTATTTTTAATAGAGATGGTGTTTCACCATTTTGGCCAGGCTGGTCTTGAACTCTTGATGTCAGGTAATCCACCCGCCTTGGACTTCCAAAGTGCTGCGATTACAGACGTGAGCCACTGTGCCCGGCCACCCTGTTTTTGATTGGTTGACAATGCTGTGACTGACAAAGCATGAGCTGCAGCCATGCATTGCACACTGGATATACAATTTCACTTTATATTTTTACTACAGAAAATTTCAGACATACACAAAAGTGGAGCGAATAGTACAGTGAACCCCATGTACCCATCACCGGCCTCAATAGTTATCAATGGTCTGAGCTGATCATATTCATCACCCGCGACTATGTTGTTGTTGCAAGCATATTTTATTTTATTTATTTTATTTTGAGATGGGGTCTTGCTCTGTTGCCCAGGCTGGAGTGCAGTGGTGTCATCGCAGCTCACTGCAGCCTCTACCTCCCCAGGCTCCCATCTCAGCCTCTGGAGTGGCTGGGACTACAAGTGCACACCACCACACCCAGTTAATTTTTTTTTTTTTTTTTTTTTTTCGGATACAGGGTTTTGCCATGTTGCCCAGGCTGGTCTCAAACTCCTCGGCTCAACTGATCCTCCTGCTTTGGCCTTCCAAACTGCTGAGATTACAGATATGAGCCAATGAGCCACTGTGTCCCACCCCAGCATATTTCAAAGTAAATCTCAGACATGCTAGGAATTCACCTGTGAATACTTCAGTATAAATACCTAATTGTAAACATGGCTAAAAATGGAACTATGCTCATGTTTCTGTCTTAGATGAATATATACATTCTGTCTGTTGCGGAATTTCTCAACCTTAGCACTGTTGGCACTTTGGGCTTGATAATTCTTCATGGTGGGAGCTAGCCTGGGCCTCGTAGGGTGTTTACCAGTCAGTATTCCTGACCTCTACTCACTAAATGTTAGTAGCTTCCCCTCAGTTCTGACAATCAAAAATGTCTCCAGACATTGCCAGATGTCCCCTGGAGGTCGAGAACCACCGGTCTATTGGATATCTTATGAAGTACAAAACTATCATCCATTATTTACAGAAGGGTGTTTTCTCTCTCCCTTTTCTCTTCTATATGAAAAAAAAGGATATTGAAATCAGCTTTGCAAATAAGCAGTGATCAATTGACAAACTTACTTCCTCAGAGGACTACAGAGAAAAATGCAAATAAATTAATGAATGAAAAGCAGGTCGAGGCATGGTGGTTCACACCTGTAATCTCATACTTTGGGAGGCTGAGGCAGGAGGATCACTTGAGCTCAGGAGTGACAGACCAGCCTGGGTAATATGGCTAAACCCTGTCTCTATGAAAAATATAGGCCGGGCGCGGTGGCTCATGCCTGTAATCACAGCACTTTGGGAGGCCGAGACGGGCGGATCACGAGGTCAGGAGATCAAGACCATCCTGGCTAACATGGTGAAACCCCATCTCTACTAAAAAAATACAAAAATTAGCCGGGCGCGGTGGCGGGCGCCTGTAGTCCCAGCTACTTGGGAGGCTAAGGCAGGAGAACGGTGTGAACCCGGGAGGCAGAGCTTGCAGTGAGTGGAGATCGCGCCACTGCACTCCAGCCTGGGCAACAGAGTGAGACTCCGTCTCAAAAAAAAAAGAGAAAAATATAAAGAATTAGCTGGACGTGGTGGCATGCACCAGTAGTCTCAGCTACTAAGGAGGCTCAGGTGGGAGATGCTTGAGTTCAGGAGTTCAAGGCTGCAGTGAGCTATGATTGCCCCACTGCACTCCAGCCTGGGTGGCAGAGTGAGACACTTTCTCAAAAACAAAGAAGGAAGGAAATAAGTAAAGAATAAAAGATTATGGCAGGGAGTGGTGACCCACGCCTGTAATCGCAGCACTTTGGGAGGCCGAGTTGGGCGAATCATTTGAGATCAGGAGTTCAAGACCAGCCTGACCAACATGGTGAAACCCCGTCTCTACTAAATACAAAAACTAGCCAGGCGTGGTGGCGGGTGCCTGTAATTTCAGCTACTTGGGAGGCTGAGACAGGAGAATCACTGAACTCAGGAGGCGGAAGTTGCAGTGAGCCGAGATTGCGCCACTACACTCCAGCCTGGGTGGGAGAGCAAGACTCCCTCTCCAAAAAAAAAAAAAAGGTTATGGGGAGGGGATATCTTAATACTTGCCATGTATGAGCAAATCCAAAATTCTATAAAAGCATGAAATTTAGGGGTTCCAAATTTTACATACTTAAGCACTTTCTTTTTTCTTTCTCTCTTTTATTTCCTTTTTTCCTCAGCACATCTTTTTTATTCTGGCAGAGCAAGGGACTTGTGCCTCCAATTTCTCTATGGCAACATCTGGAAAACTTAGCTGCTTCTCTAGACCAGGGTTTCAGAGATGTCAGAGTAAATTTCCTCCAGAACCCAAGGGGTTACAGCATTTCCCATGCTGCAGGGGACAGAGGGTGGGGTGGGAGAGTGGGGCTTCACCTAAGTGGGACATCAATTATCCAAGAAGAGTCAAGTCCCCTGTTTGATCAGAGTGAGCCTCCTAATCTTAGAATTCAATGTTTTCAGTTGCCTTTTACCTTCCTTGAAGCACACCCTTTTCCTTGCGACTGTCTAAATTGACTGGCTGGGTCAGATTATAACTCACTTGTGAACTGGGATAGGTTTATCACCCGGTCCCTCCAATAGGTGCCTACAGTTCTCTGTTCTGCTGGCTTAAATTCTGTGTGTTGTGAAGGCAAAGACCAGAGAGGAAAACTGGGGAGTTCTCTGCTTCTGGGAAAAAGCATCCTCTAGAAGGGGTTGAGGACGAGGTTCAGGTTGATTAATGGTGTATTTGTTTCTTAAATATTAGAGTCTGTTTACCCATGTCAAAGCGTCAAGAATACCTGCAGAGCTCCGGGGAGCAAGTGCTGGCCAGTTTCCCAGTGCAAGCCACGATTGACTTCTACGACGATGAGTCCACTGAGTCTGCTTCGGAAGCTGAAGAGCCAGAGGAAGGACCCCCGCCCCTCCATCTTCCGCCCCAGGAGGCGGGAGGTCTGCAGGAAAAAGGCAGAGACCAGGGCATCAACTGAGGGTAGCGATCCTCAGGAGGGGGTGACCCCTGTGGGGAGGGTCCGCTCCCTCACGGCGACTCCTCAAGGGGCGGCGAGTGCTCCTCATCCAAATGAGTCTGTCTCTGTCTCCTGGGCCCTGCTCCAGGACCTGCCCCAACATTCTGTTGGGGACACCCGAGCCAGGACACCGCGCATCCCTGCTGAGTGTACAGAGGCTGGAGACTTCTCGGGCAGCCCCTGGCCCGCACACTACTCAGGGCAGAGAGTCAGCTTTTACTTTTCTTTCTCCTGGCGATTCGTTTTTGGTGCACTCATGCATACCTTTGAGAGAGGATTCCAGGACAAAGAGAAGGTCTGTGTCAACACAGTTGTTATCTGGTAGAGCCCATTTTCACAGCTCCTTCGAGCATTGTCACTCGCTGATCAGGTAACGGATTCTTCCTAGTCACCCACTCCACCTCCTACTTAAGCTGAGACTCATTACTTAGCTCTTTCTGCTTTTGTAAAAACAATTTAGATATTAAACCCCATTTTAATCTATCATCCAAGGGCAGATGCAGTTGCTTAGTAGCATTTTGAAAACAAACAAACAAAAGGTTTGGTTTGGTTTGGTTTTGTGACAGAGTTTCGCTCTTGTTGCCCAGGCTGGAGTACAGTGGCACAATCTCGGCTCACTGCAACCTCCGCCTCTTGGGTTCAAGAGATTCTCCTGTCTCAGCCTCCCAAGTAGCTGGGATTACAGGTGTGCGCTAATTTTTTGTATTGTTAGTAGCGACTCGGTTTCACCATGTTGGTCAGGCTGGTTTTGAATTCCTGACCTCAGGTGATCCATCTGCCTCAGCCTCCCAAAGTGCTGGGATTACAGGCATGAGCCACTGAGCCTGGCAAAAAAAAAAAAAAAGTATTTATTAAAAAATATTTTTTTTTGGGAGGCCGAGATGGGCGGATCACGAGGTCAGGAGATCAAGACCATCCTGGCTAATACAGTGAAACCCTGTCTCTACTAAAAAAAT
>NW_016811676.1:725954-729877 GCF_001698545.2 Rhinopithecus bieti
TTAAAATTGTATTTTATTGTTTCTTTTATTTATTTTAAGTACATCTTTTCAGACTTAAAACAATTAAACCTGTGTGAATTTCAGAAAGGATTTAATATGACCCCTAATTTTGCTGGCTTTTCGCATAAAATACTGGATCACAGAAAATACTAGAAGTCTTATCCTTACTCCTTCATGTGATGCTTGAGATAAAAACTAAATAATCACATCTGGCTTTGTTGAGTTTTCTTGGTAAATCAGTTTTATTGACAAATAAAAGCCTGGTCCAATAATGAGTTTATCCTAAATAAACCAAACATAGTCCAAATTCTGATGGCATCAACCTCCAGAGTTTAAAATATGCTGCATGTGCCAGGCAAGGTGGTTCACCCCTGTAATCCCAACATTTTGGGAGGCCAAAGCAGGTGGATCACTTGAGGGGAGGTCAAGACCTCCCTGGATGTAGTGAAACCCCGTCTCTACTAAAAATACAAAATATGCGCTAGGTGTGGTGACACGTACCTGTAATCTCAGCCACTTGGGAGGTTGAGGTGGGAGGATCACCTGAGCCAGGGGAGGTTGAGGCTGCAGTGAGCTGAAATCACACCACTGCACTCCAGCTTGGGAGACAGAAAGAGACCCTGCTCAAAAAAGTTAATATATGCTGTATGAAAAAAAAATACACATATATATATATGCTGTATGATAGTTTCACATTACATTAATTCTAAATTACTTAGAATCTGGCCAGCTTAGTGCAAATACAAAACAAGGCACTTTAGCTGTGGCTAGCAATGGAATCACATATATTGTGGGTCAGACATTTTTGATAGCAAGGATATGGTGAGGTTGGGGCCTCCTTAGCGCTCTGATTTTTGCAGTTACATGAATGAACTAAAAGTATGAAACCTAAGAGCTCCAGGGTTTTGATCATGTATCCCTCTCACTGAAAAATGTAGCTGAGCACGGTAGCTCATACCTGTAATCACAGCACTTTGGGAGGCTGAGGCAGGAGGATCACTTGAGCCCAGGAGTTTGAGACCAGCCTGGGCAACAGAGGGAGACCTCCTTCTCAACAAAAAATTTAAAAGCTAGCCAGGTGCAGTGGTGTGTGCCTATAGTCCCAGCAACTCAGGAGCCTTGAGCCTAGGAGTTCAAGGTTGCAGTGAGCTATGATTGCACCACTGCACTCCAGCCTGGGCAACAGAGTAAGACTCTGTCTCAAAAAACTACAAAATTAAAAATGTGTGCCCGCCCCCTAACATATATTCACTTATGAATTATATGTTATGTTGAGCCATTTGAAATTGCTGATGTTTTACCATTTTTAACCTACAAAAAAGGCAATTTCATATGGTTCACCCAACATGTACTACTGGGATAATATATTGCACATTACAAAGTATACACAAAACATATTTTAAAGGATCGTCCAGGTTGGGCATGGTGGCTTACACCTGTAATTCCAGCACTTTGGGAGGCCGAGGCAGGAGGATCGCTTGTGACCAGCCTGGGCAACATAGCAAGACCACATCTCTACAAAAAATAAAGCAAATAAGCAATTTATTTACTTTTTAAAACTTGTAGCCAGGCGCAGTGGCTCACGCCTATAATTCCAGCACTTTGGGAGGCCGAGGCAGGCGGATCACGAGGTCAGGAGATGGAGACCACAGTGAAACCCCGTCTCTACTGAAAATACAAAAAATTAGCCAGGCGTGGTGGCGGGCACCTGTAGTCCCAGATACTCAGGAGGCTGAGGCAGGAGAATGGTGTGAACCCGGGAGGTGGAGCTTGCAGTGAGCCGAAATAGTGTCACTGCACTCCAGCCTGGGCGACAGAGCGAGACTCTGTCTCAAAAAAAACAAAAGAAAAGGAAAAAAAAAAGAAGAAAAAAATTGTATTTTAAGTTCAGAGGTACATGTGCAGGTTTGTTACATAGCTACATAGGTAAAGGCATGTCATGGGGTCTTTTTATACAGATTATTTCATCACCCAGGTGTTAAGCCTAGTATCCATTTGTTATTTTTTCTCTCCTTCCTCCCACTCAAAGCCAGTCTCCCATGGGCCCCAGTGTGTGTTGTTCCTCTGTATGTGTCCGTGTGTTCTCATCATTTAGATCCCACTTGTAAGTGAGAATATGCAGTATTTGGTTTTCTGTTCCTGCATTAGTTTGCTGAGGATAATAGTCTCCAGCTCCTGAGTAGCCTCCGCCTCCTGAGTAGCTGTGATTACAGATATTCACCACCATGCCCAGCTAATTTTTAAATTTTTGCAGAGATGGGAGTCTCTCTATGCTACCACCAGGCTAGTCTTGAACTCCTGGCATCAAGTGATCCTCCCTCTGTGGCCTCCCAAAGTGTTTTAAAATGAACCCCGTTGTATAACCTTCCTGAAGAAGTCAGAAGATTACCACTAGCCTATCATTCTACAGCAAAACACGCATGGGGAGACAGAGAGAGAAGACTGCTCTTCGAAAGACCAATTTTGTGTTCCTGTCACTTGGGTTTTAAAATCAGGTGATTTCTCTTTAAAATCTGGATCTCTGGCAGTGTTTGCCTGTGATCCTGCAAGGAGTCACTCGGCTGGAGCTGAGGAATGGCTGTTGGTGTTGAACAGCCCAGCCTCTCCCGCTCTTCACAGTCTCCATCTTCCTCCATCTCCTTCCATTTCTTTCCTGCAACAGCTTGCCTAATAACGGTGCAGTAAATGGATTTCACATGTGGTGCCATCTCTATACATTTTCTCTGGAATCATTTCAGCCTTCTAATCAAAATGGCTGCTCCAAAAATGGTTATACTTAGCTAGGTTTTCTATAAAACATCCATGTTTTAAAAGTAATTTATGGTTGAGGCTGACTCCTCTGACACATTTTCTTTCAGTGGCTCACAAAAGTAGCTCCTAATGAGTTTCATTATTGAAACAGAATCTTGCAAATACCACAAGCTGGAACATGCTAGAAATGTCTGCACTTTCACCCGACTGTACTCAAACCTCCCACACTGTGTGATTTGATGTAATAATGGTTTCTTCAAATCTCCAGCTACATTTTCTTTGAGTCTTCCAATAGATTTTCTTACAAAAGAATGCATTTCAATTTCTTGCCATAGTGTTTCCTATTTGCTATTTTAACCAGTTTTGCTGTGGTAGGAAGAAAGTGCTTTCTAATTTTTTTTTAAACTTCTGTATTACACACAGAATTGTGAAACATGCTGTTTAACATGCTGTTAAACATTTGTCATTAAGCTGAGTGAAATTTTGTATGATCTTGTATTGAGGATCACGATTTTTAAACACAATTGATAGTATCTAAGGAATAATGTATGGTTTGCTTGAGGTCCAATGATAAAAGATGTTAATAATTCAATTATTTTCTTGATAATGTTAATTATTTTGCTAACTTTTGCCAGATCTCTTTTAGCTTGTTATGTGGCTGATGATGAGCTTGCAATAAAGACAGAAATGTTAGCCTTGACATTTGTTTGGGGTTTGCTTGAGCTTGCATTATCTATATTATTTTCAATCCAGTTTCTTGGGCAGAATTTTGTTTGTTTTGTTTTGTTTTGTTTTAGAGAGACAGGGTCTTAATGTGTTGTCCAGGCTGGAGTCCAGTGGTGCGATCACAGGTCACTGGAGACTTGAACTCCTGGTCCCAAGCAATCCTCCCACTTCAACTTTCTGAGTAGCTGGGACCACAAGTATGTGCCACCATGCCTGCTATGTGTGTGTGTGTGGGGGGGAGGGGAGATGGGGCCTATGTTGTGCAAGCTGGTCTCAAACTCCTGGCCTCAAGTGATCCTCTTGCCCTGGCCTCCCAAAGTGTTGGGATTACAAGCACGAGCCACCACATTCACCCAGAAAAAATGTTAAATTTTAAATTGTGATGTAATTTACACACCATAAAATTCAGTTTTTTTTTTTTTTTTTTTTTTTTTTTTTTTTTTTTT
>NW_016811676.1:730026-756241 GCF_001698545.2 Rhinopithecus bieti
TTTTTTTTTGAGATGGAGTTTCACTCTTGTTGCCCAGGCTCGAGTGCAATGGCGTGACTTTGGCTCACAGCAACCTCCACCTCCCAGGTTCAAGCGATTCTCCTGCCTCAGCCTCCCAAGTAGCTGGGATCACAGGCATGCGCCACCACGTCTGGCTAATTTTGTATTTTTAGTAGAGATGGGGTTTCTCCATGTTGGTCAGGCTGGTCTCAAACTCCCCACCTCAGGTGATCCACCCATCTTGGCCTCCTAAAGTGCTGGGATTACAGGCGTGAGCCACCGCCCCTGGCCAAAATTCACCCCTTTAAAGTGTACAGTTCAGGCTGGGCACAGTGGTTCATGCCTGTACTCCCAGCACTTCGGGAGCCAGAGGTAGGAGGATCTCTTGAAACCTGAAGCTTGAAACCAGCCTGGGTAACATGATGAAACCCCGTCTCTACAAGAAATACAAAAATTAGCTGGGTGTGGTGGTGCGAGCCTGTAGTCCCTGCTACTCGGGTGGCTGAGATGGAAGGATTGCTTGAGCCTGGGAGGTTGAGGTTGCAGTGAGCTATGATCACACCACTGCACTCCATCCTGGGCGACAGAGTGAGACTGTCTCCAAACAAACAACAACAAAAAAAACCATAAACACCCAAAAACTGTATAGTTCAGCAGCTTTTTGTGTATTCACAGAAGTGTACAAGCATCACCACTAATCTCAGATGATTTTCATCATCCCAGAAAGAAATCTCATATCCATTAGCAGACACTCCCATACCCCCCAGGCCCTGGCAGTCACTCACCTACTTTCTGTCTCTCTGGATCTCCCTCTCCTAGACATTTCATAAAGTGGAATCATACAATATGTGTGTGTGAGTTTTTTTATTTGGCTTCTAAATTATTTTTTAAAACTTAAAAAAAAATTAGCTTAAAAAAAGCCCAGAAGTCTCAATACTGCACCCCTGTCCCCATCAAACCATGGTCCCTTTCCACACTCACCTGGGCTGTGCACAGGCGACTGTGGTTAGAGCACAGCATTGATGCCGTCAGCAACACAGCCTCAATTTCGATACAATCCAATTACCTCGGCTCAGAGAACAATTTGTTCTGAATAAGGAAGTAAGCAAATCCTTGTTTTGCAAATTTCTGCTATTGGTCTAGAGAGTGACAGTGCTCCCAAAGATGGGCCAGCAGGGGCTCATTATGCTCTGCGGGAACGCTCCACTGCATGGGGCACATGCGTTTTCAGTAGCATTGTCTTCATGCAGGGAGAATAGAATATTTGTTATCAAGGAAGGCTGCAAAAAAGTAAAATATGTACCACCAACAAGCCAATACACCCAAGAAATGTTCATTTTAGGACTAAGGAGTAAATTCTGGTGGGCATCACACAAAGGAGTTTTAGACTATTTCGGGTCGATGTTAAAGTAAGGCATAAAACTGCTCCCTGAAATTATACATAAGATTATTCTTTCCCTTTCTATTCCAGAGGTCTATTTGAAGAGTATGTTGAAGAGCACATTTTTTAGAGGGAAATACATAACAATTTTGTTACAAATATTAACATCAAGGACATAAAACCATCCTTTCTTCAACGTAAACTTTTAATTTTTTTAATATTTTGTATTTATTTTATTTTATTTATTTTTCGAGGCAGCATCTCAGCATTAGTCCGTTCTCCTGCTGCTATAAAGACATACCCGAGACTGGGTAATTTGTAAAGGATAGAGGTTTAAGTGACTCACAGTTCAGCATGACTGGGGAGGTCTCAGGAAACGTACAATCATGGTGGAAGGGGAAGCAAACACATCCTTCTTCACGTGGCAGCAGCAAGGAGAATTGCCGAGCAAATGGGGAAAAACCCATTATAAAACCATCAGATGGCCAGGCATGGTGGCTCACACCTGTAATCCCAGCACTTTGGGAGGCTGAGGTGGGCAGATCACCTGAGGTCAGGAGTTCGAGACCAGCCTGACCAACATAGAGAAACCCTGTCTCTACTAAAAATAGAAAATTAGCCAGGCATGGTGGTGCATGCCTGTAATCCCAGCTACTCGGGAGGCTGAGACAAGAGAATCGCTTGAACTTGGGAGGTGGAGGTTGTGGTGAGCCGAGATCGTGCCATTGCAGTCCAGCCTGGGCAACAAGAGCAAAACTCTGTCTCAAAACAAAACAAAACAAAACCCATCAGATCTCGTGAGAACTCACTATCACGAGAACAGCATGAGGGTACCCACCCTCATGATTCAATTACCTCCCACCGGTCCCTCCCATGACATGTGGAGATTATGGGAACTACAATTCAAGATGAGATTTGGGTGGGGACACAGCCAAACCATATCAGACAGGGTCACACTCTGTCACCTCAGCTAGAGTGCAGTGGTGCAATCACAGCTCCCTGTGGCCTTGACCTCCCTGGCTCAAGCTATTATCTTCCTCAGCCTCCCAAAGTGCTGGGATTACAGGCATAAGCCACTGGGACTGGCCCAGTATAAACTTTCTATTAAAGAAGAATACACCTATAGAAACTACGTAAATCATAAACTTAATATAATTTGCAAAGTTAATATGCTCAAGTAAGCAGTATCCAGATCAAAAACAGAGCAGAACCTGTCCCCTAGGATAACTCCTGGCACTCTCTTCCAGTCTCCACCCCTCTAAAACCGTAGATACGATTTGTCTAGTTTTGAACTTGATATCAAAGAGACCAAATGGTATGTGCTCTTTTGTGTGTGGCTTCCATCCTTAACATTATGCTTGGGAGAATCAGCCCAACTGTGATGTGAAGCTGTAGGCAGCTCGTTCTCATTGCGAGGAGAACTGTTATGTCAATGTATTCACTGTCCTATTGACAACTGGTTACTTTGCGGTTTGTGTTTATCAGAAATAATACTGCCCTGACCATGCCTGTCAATGGCTATTGGTGGACATATGGACCCATACTGAATGCGTTTCTTTTTTTTTTTCTCTGAGACAGGGTCTCACTGTGTCACCTAGGCTGGAGTGCAGTGGTACAATCACAACTCACTGCAGCCTCCACCTCCCAGGCTCAAGTGATCCTCCTGCCTCAGCCTCCCAAGTAGCCGGGACTAAAGTTATATGCCACCATGTCTGGCTAATTTTTGCATTTTTTGTAGAGATGGGTTTTGGCCATGTTGCCCAGGCTGGTCTTGAACTCCTGAGCTCAAGTGATCCACCAGCCTCAGCCTCCCAAAGTGCTGGGATTACAGGCATAAGCCACTGCACCTGGCCATTGGGTATATTTCTAAGAGAAGTAGCAAGAAGATAGTTTTTATGTCTGCCTCTCATATGTTTGGTGTCCTCCACCTGAAAATAATTAAAAAACTCAAGAGTGGAGGGCATGGACCACGAAGTTTTAGAGGAAAAGAACAAAGTTACCAAAAAGGCTGTTCTCTTCTGTGCGATCTTTGCTAATGAACCAGAGTTTAGGGGTGCTGTTGTGTCCAGAAAGTGACCACAGTCAGTGGGCTCTTCCTTCTTCCTAAACTGGGATTTTGTAACAAGATTTAGGAGCTTACTTCATTTGGGAATGGGATGTGACTTGGAAACGTGAAAGGGGACCTGGGAATTCAATCCCCCTCCTTTTTTTAAGACGGAGTATTGTGCTGTCACCCAGGCATGATCTGGGCTCACTACAACCTCTATCTCCCGGGTTCAAGCAATTCTCCTGCCTCAGCCTTCCGAATAGCTAGGATTACAGGCATGCACCATCACGCCTGGCTAATTTTTGTATTTTTATTATTTTTTAGTATTTTTTGAGACACAGTCTTACTCTGTTGCCCAGGCCAAAGTGCAGTGGCGCAATCTCTGCTCAGTGCAACCTCCACCCTCCCTGGGCTAATGCGATTCTCCTGCCTCAGCTTCCCAAGTAGCTAAGACTACAGGCACGCACCATCACGCCTGGCTGATTTTTGTATCTTTAGCAGAGACGGGGTTTCACCATGTTAGCCAAGCTAGTCTCAAACTCCCAACCTCAGGTGATCTACCTACCTCGGCCTCCCAAAGTGTTGGATTTAAAGGCATGAGCCACCATGTCTGGCTTAGGAATTCAATCTCTTAAGAAGATCCTGGAGAAGTCTAATAATTCTCTTCTGAAGGATCCATGAACTTACCAAGGCTTCAACTCATCTCATCTCTTTACATAAAGAGAAAATCTAATTACAGAAAGCATCAAATTGGAGAACAGAACCCACATCCTACAAATGCTTCTTCTCAGCAGGGAGCGTGGTCCCTCCCTGACCTCCCTTCCTCTGGGGTAGCATCCTTCACCAGGAATTACTTACACTGACCACCGGCCACCTGTTGCTACTCTTATCTGCTTCTATTGTACATCCCTACCATGTCAATTACAGATTTTACTAAGATTTTTTTTCTATTATTTTATTTTGGATCCTGAACAATCAACTGAACTGAAAGAGGTTTTATGTGTGTTTGCTTGAGCAATTTATTTATTTAGTTTTTAGAGACAGGGTCTTGCTCCATCGCCCAGGCTGGAGTTCGGTGGAGCAATCACAGCTCACTGTAGTCTCGAACTCCTAGACTCAAGCGATTCTCCTGTCTCAGCCTCCTGAGTATCTGGGACTACAGGTGCAACCATCATGCCCTGCTCATTGTTTTATTTTTTGCAGGGACAGAGTCTTGCTATGTTATTCAGGCTGGTCTCAAAACACCTCGGCTCAAGTGATCCTCCTGCCTCGATCTCCCACAGACCTGGGATTACAGGCATGAGCCACCGTGCCTGGCACGAGCAGTTTATTTTTGTCACCTGTTTATTCTGTGATAGGAGGGTAATATATCAAAGAAGAGAAAAACTGTCCTATACAGAAACCACCAGAGGAAGAATTTGCTACTTTCCTGCAGGGCATGAATCATGTCTGCATGACTCATTTTTGCAGAACTACTGGTGAAAGGCCAATGCATAAATAGATACTTTGTGATGATGAAAATGAAAATGATGGATAATAAAAAGGTACAAACAGTTCTAACTGCCTTAGAAGGCAGTTGCTGGGCAAATAAAAAATACAGTACTATTTGAATATTCTATTGCATCATTACTTAGTAATCCTTACGAACAGATTTTATTTTATAGTTTCAAATATTTCAAAAAGATGTTCAATGTCATTACAGAAATGCAAATTAAAACAAAGTGAGATACTGCTACATCCCTGTTAGAATGGATACAATTTTATTTATTTATTAAAATACTATTATTGTAAATTGACGAACTATAGTTGTATGTATTTATGGGATACAAAGTGATGTTATGATTTACGAGTACAACTTGGGATAATTAAATCAAGTGAATTTACTTCATCACCTCAAATTTTGTGGAGAGAACATTTGAAATTTTACTCTCTTAGCAATTTTGAAATGTACCATACACTATTATTAACTAAACTTACTATGCTGTGTAATAGATTGCAAAAAACCCCTTATTTCTCCTGCCTAACAGAGGCTTTGTAGTAGCCTCTGACCATCATTTACCCATTCCCTTCAGCCCCCAGCCTCTGGTAATCACTGTCCTACTCTATGCTTCTATGACGCCTATTGTTTTAGTTTCCACATTGTATTAGTCAAGGTTCTCTAGAGGGACAGAACTAATAGGATATATACACTATATATATGGGAGTTTTTTATGCCATATATATTTATATATAAATAAATATGTGTATAACACACAAAAAATAAGATATATATAATATATATGGGATATATATTATATATACGGGATATATATAATGTATATGTGGTGTATATATATATATATAATATATATGGGATATGTATATATATGGGGGAATTTATTAAGCATTAACTCACATGATCATAAGGTCCCACAACAGGCCTTCTGCAAGCTGAGGAGTAAGAAGAGCCAGTCGGAGTTCCAAAACTGAAGAACTTGGAGTCCAAAGTTTGAGGGCAGAAGCATCCAGCACGAGAGAAAGATGTAGGCTGGGAGGCTGGGCCAGTCTAGTCTGTTCGTCTGTTCACATTTTTCTGCCTGCTTTATATTCTAGTCACACTGGCAGCCGATTAGATTGTGCCCACCCAGATTGAGGGTGAGTCTGCCTTTCCCAGCCCACTGACTCAGATGTGAATCTCCTTTGGCAACATCCTCACAGACATACCCAGGATCAGTACTTTGCATCCTTCAATCCAATCAAGTTGACACTCAGTATCAACCATCACACACATGTAAGTGAGATCATGTGGTATTTGTCTTTCTGTGTGTGGCTTATTATACCTAAAATCACGTCTTCTGATCTCTCTTTTTTTTTTTTTCTTTTTGAGACTTGTTCCCCAGGCTAGAGTCCAATGGCATGATCTCGGCTCACTGTAACCACTGCATCCCAGGTTCAAGCGATTATCCTACCTCAGCCTACTAAGTAGCTGGGATTACAGGCACCCGCCACCACAGCTAATTTTTTTGTATTTTTAGTAGCGACAGAGTTTCACCATGTTGGTCAGGCTGGTCTCGAACTCCTGACCTCAGGTGATCCACCTGCCTCTGCCTCCCAAAGTGCTGGGGATTACAGGCGTGAGCCACTGCGTCCTGCCCATGTCTTCCGATTTCATCCATGTTGTTGTTAATGAAAGAATTTCTTTCCTTTTTTAAGGCTAAAATTCCATTTTGGATATATTACATTTTCTTTATTCGTTCATCTATTGACGGACACTTAGATTGATTCCATAATTTGGCTAGTGTAAATAGTGCTGCAGTGAAAATGGGAGTGCAGACATCTCTTTGACATACTGATTTCAAATCTGTTGGGTAAATACCCAGAAGTGAGAATGCTGGATCACTATTTTTTTAATTTTATTTATTTTATTTTACTTTATTTTTTTGAGACCGAGTCTTGCTCTGTCACCCAGGCTGGAGTGCAGTGGCGTGATCTCGGCCCATTGCAACCTCCACCTCCTGGGTTCAAGCAATTCTCCTGCCTCAGCCTCCTGAGTAGCTGGGACTGCAGGAATGCACCACCACACCCAGCTAATTCATTTTTTTTTTTTCATATTTTTTAGCAGAGATGGGGTTTCGCCATGTTAGGCAGGCTGGTCTCAAACTTCTGACCTCAAGTGATCCGCCTGCTTCGGCCTCCAAAAGTGCTAGGATTAGAGGTATAAGCCATCATGCCCAACCTGGATCACGATTTTAAATAAGAAGTGTTGGCAGGGATGTGGAGAAACTAGAACCCTCATATTGTATTATTGGTGGAAATGTATAAACAGTACAACCATTTTGGAGAACAACCTGGCAGTTTCAGTAAAAAGTTAAAACTGCCTGGGCACAGTGGCTCGCGCCTGTAATCCTGGCACTTTGGGAGGCTGAAGCAGGAGGTTTGCTTGAGCCCAGGAGTTCAGACCAACCTGGGAAACATATGGAGATCCCATCTCTACAATTTTTTTTTTTTTTTTTTTTTTTGAGATGAAGTCTTGCTCTGTCACCAGGCTGGAGTGCCGTGGCATGATCTTGGCTCTCTGCAACCCCCACCTCCTGGGTTCAAGCGACTCCCCTGCCTCAGGCTCCTGAGTAGCTGGGATTACAGGTGTGTGCCACCATGCCCAACTAATTTTTGTATTTTTAGTAGAGACAGGATTTCACCATGTTGGCCAGGATGGTCTCTTATCTCTTGACCTCGTGATCCACCCACCTCGGCCTCCCAAAGTGCTGGGATTACAGGCATGTGCCACTGTGCCTGGCCAAAAAATTTTTTTTTTAAATTAGCCAGGCATGGTGGTGAGTCCTGTAGTTCCAGGTAGGATGTTCACTTGAGTCCGGGAGGTCAAGACTGGAGTAAGCCATGATAGCAACCCTGCACTCCAGCCTGAGTGAGAAAGTATGGCCCTGTCTGAAAGAAAAAAAAAAAAAAGTTAACATAAATCAACCATAGTCTCTTGTAGGAATATATCAACTGTTTGTTTATTCATTCTATTATTGATGTACATTTGTATTGCTTCCAGGATTTTTGGCTGTTATGAATAATGCTGCTATGAATACATTAGGTTTTGTTTTTTTTGTGCCATAGAACCTAGCAATTCCACTCCTCGGAATCTACCCAAGACAAACAAAAACATTAGTCCACACAAAGACATGTATGTTTGTTCGTAGTAGCTCTATTCATAATCATCTAACACTGGAAATAATCCAAATATACATTAACTGGTGAATGGATAAATAAAATGTGGTATGTCCGTACAATGGGACGTCATGCAGTAATTAGAAGAGATGAAGTATTGATACATGTGGAAACACGAGTGGACCTTGGAAGCAGTGTGCTAAGTGGGAGAAACCAGACATAACAGACTGCGTTACATGAGTCCATTTATTTTTTTAAATTTTTATTTATTTATTTGTTTGAGACAGAAGCTCACTGTCATCCAGGGTGGAGTGCAGTGGCATGATCTCAACTAACTGCAACTTCCACCTCCTGGGTTCCAGCGATTTTCGTGCCTCAGCCTCCCAAGTAGCTGGGATTACAGGAACCCGCCACCATGCCTGGCTAATTTTTGTATTTTTAGTAGAGATGGGGTTTCACCATGTTGGCCAGGCTGGTCTTGAACTCCTGACCTCGTGATTCACCCACCTCGGCCTCTCAAAGTGCTGGGATTACAGGCGTGAGCCACTGCACCTGTCTGTATGAGTCCATTTATATAAAATGTCCACAGAAAGACAAATTTCTAGTGACAGAAAACAAAACAGTTGTTTAGTGCTGGAAGTGGGAGCAAGGATTAACTGTAAATCAGCACAAGAAAACTTTTTGGGGTGATGGAAATATTCTAAAACTGGATTATGGTGTTAGTTACATAATTCTAGAAATGCACTAAAATCTTTGAAATGTACAGTGCCAATGGGTGAATACATAGTATATAAATAACATCCCAATAAGTTGTTTTTTTAAAAGCATAGACTCTTATATTTAGACAGTATTTGTATCTTTTATTTAGCTACTCAGTCACTACAGGAATAATACATTTTTTGGGGGGTGGAGAGCATGACAAAGTTTAAATTTTTAAGAAGTAACCCAAAGGAAAACATTCTAAAGAAATCTTTCAGTTTCTTCCCTGAGACCTCTTAGTTTTTTACTCTCCTTGGTTTATTCATTAAAGCCCTGTCTTCTGAAGATGTGCAGTGACCTCTGAGTCATCAGTCACTTAGAGGTAAAGAGGTCCCAGGTGTACTTTTAGAATAATGGGTTCAATTCCAAAGTAACACACGAAGGGAGGACCTATTCTCTACATCCAGGTCATGAGTAGGCTAGACCTTCCTGTCCTGCATTCAAAGTGAGTATCTGGAATTACTTGAAACTCCAAGATTAGGTTGTTAAACAACATGGTAAGACCAATAGCCAAATTTAAGTTAGGTGTAAGACTGAGGGCTTCAGATGTCAACAATACCAAACCATAATAGTCACCACTGTCATAAAGTTGGCTCTCTCCAGATGTATCAACAGTACACCTGGAAAGTCCATCATTTTCCATAATTTTTTACAATAATATACTGGTCCCTAGCAACAATTACAGTTACCATATAGATGATTAAAAGACACTAACTTTTTTTATTTTAAAATGCAGTTTTTATCAACATACAACAGATACAGAAAAGCAAGCATATCATAAGTGCTCAATGAATTTTCAAAGGTAACATCCCTTCTATAACACCAACAAGCTTGAGAAATAGATCACCATCACCCTGGAAGCCCCTCCAAGCCCCTCCCAGCTACCACACTTACTCTCTTCCTCAAAGATAACCACTATTCTGACTCTTCACACCATACATTTGTTGCCCAGTTCTGAACTTTATATAAATGGAATCAACCACACTCTATGCACTCATTTTTTTCTGGTTTATTTTACACTGTACATAAATCAACCATAGTCTCTTGTAGGAATATATCAACTGTTTATTTATTCATTCTATTAATGATGTACATTTGTATTGCTTCCAGGGTTTTTGGCTGCTATGAATAATGCTGCTATGAACACTTTAGGGTTTGTTTTTTTTGTGCATATCTGTGGACGTTTCTGTTGAGAATATATCTGGGAGTGGATGTTGGCTGCTAGGGTATATGTATGGTTAGCTTTAGTATACATCATTTTATTTTTGCCAAAATCTAGAAAGCTACTTGAAGTGACGTTAAGTGTAAACATACCTAAACGGAGAAATTTCCTAAATGTAAACACACATTCATTCTTCATCAGAACTAACCCAAGCAAACACTGTCACGGGCAGGACAACTGAGTATCAGTCACAAAGTTAGTGGAGTGTGATGTCTCACACTCCATCACCTCTGTGGGGTTCAGGCCTTGGGAAGTGAGCCCCACATGAACTTCCTGGCACTCCTGCCAGCTCCCTTTAGTGGAGTGTGGATGAACAAGGCTCATAGCCCTGCCTTCGCTTTGATACAATGAAAACCTTAGGTGTGTTCAATTTCCCCTAAGGTCTGGAAATCAATTTATCTTTTTTCCTTCTTTTCTTTTCTTTTGTCTTTTCTTTTTTTTTTTTTTTTTTTTTTTTTTTTTTTTTTTTTTTTTTTTTTGAGACGGAGTCTCGCTCTGTTGCCCAGGCTGGAGTGCAGTGGCGCAATCTCGGCTCACTGCAAGCTCCATCTCCCGGGTTCCCGCCATTCTCCTGCCTCAGCCTCCCGAGTAGCTGGGACTACAGGCGCCCGCCACCACGCCCGGCTAGTTTTTTGTATTTTTAGTAGAGACGGGGTTTCACCGTGTTAGCCAGGATGGTCTCGATCTCCTGACCTCGTGATCCGCCCGTCTCGGCCCCCAAAGTGCTGGGATTACAGGCTTGAGCCACCGCGCCCGGCCTCTTTTGTCTTTTCTTTTCTTTTTTTTTAGACAAGATCTGTCACCCAGGCTGGAGTGCAGTGGTGCATTCTTGGCTCACTGCAGCCTCAACCTCCTGAGTTCAAGTGATCCTACCACATCAGCCTCCCGAGTAGCTGGGACAAGAGGCACGTGCCACCACGACTGGCTGATTTTTGTATTATTATTATTATTATTATTATTATTTTTTTTTTTATAGAGTCAGGGTTTCACTATGTTGTCCAGGCTGGTCTCAAACTCCTGGGCTCAAGGGATCCACCTGCCTTGGCCTCCCAAAGTGCTGGAATTTTACAACTTATTTTTCTTTAAAAAACAAAAAAGCCCGGTGTAATTATTAGCACACAGTACCAGGCTGAGTCTCTCAGTTCCTGGAGGACACTTGTCTGCTGCTTTTGGGAACTTGGTGGTCCTTTCCTTCTGGGCAGGGCTAAAAGCTCTTGCCCGTGACTGGTTCTTCCTGGTGGCTGTGGGCTCATAATCTACCTCATGTCAGAACCCACCTCTGATAGGATTTGAAGCCAGGGCACCTGGATTCAGCTCACAATGCTTCTAGTAGAATTTTTTTCACGGTCCAGGCTAGTCTGAATAATCCAGTGTTTGTTCCCAGTGAAACTTTCCAGGGAGTTTCTCCATCTGTTTCACTTCATGGTCTCTGATCTGGGTGTCCACTTGGGTTTCAGGAAGACTTTCTGTGAACATGAGGATCCCTTTGGCTTGCCGCCTATCTGTGGAAGTTGAAGCGTTAGTCAGAATTCCAACCTCAGAGGCTTTTACACCCTAATGGGACAGACTGCAGAGAGGGCTCTATCTTGTTTTCTTTTAAATTCTCTTTAAATTTTGATTCCTTCTGTAGCTGCTTGTTCTCTTCCATGTGTCTGGGGCATTTTTTTTTTTTTTTTTTTTTGAGGCGGAGTCTCGCTCTGTCGCCCAGGCTGGAGTGCAGTGGCGCGATCTCAGCTCACTGCAAGCTCCGCCTCCCGGGTTCACGCCATTCTCCTGCCTCAGCCTCCCGAGTAGCTGGGACAGGCGCCCGCCACCGCGCCCGGCTAATTTTGCCACCGCGCCCGGCTAATTTTTTGTATTTTTAGTAGAGACGGGGTTTCACCATGGTCTCGATCTCCTGACCTTGTGATCCGCCCGCCTCGGCCTCCCAAAGTGCTAGGATTACAGGCATGAGCCACCGCGCCCGCCCGGCCGGCATTTGTTAGTATACAGAAGAAACAGCTTCTTGAATAATGTCCATTATAGCTTTGTATTTAAATAACAAAGACTTCCTCCCTCTGCCTTCCCCTCCCCTCTCCTCCCCTCCCCTCACCTCCCTTCCCCTTCCCTTCCCTTCCCTTCCCTTCCCTTCCCTTCCCGTCTCACAGGGCTTGCTCTGTTGCCCAGGCTGTAGTACACTGGTGTGATCATAGCTCACTGCAGCCTAGAGCTCCTAGGCTCACGCAATCCTCCTGCCCCAGCCTCCCAAGTAGCTGGAACTACAGGCACGTACCACCACGCCCAGCTAACTTTTAAATTTTATTTTTTTATAGACAGGATGTCTTGCTATGTTGCCCAGGCTGGTATTGAACTCCTGGCCTCAAACAATCTTCCTGCCTCTGCCTCCTAAAGTTCTGGGATTACAAACATGAACCACTGCACCCGGCCTATTTTATTTCTTTTCTACCATACTTCAAGGCTGCACTAGAGCAGCTGCAATGCTGGCTTTTAGCATTGGAGAACTTACCATATGCTCCTTACTTTCTGGTTTTGCTTGCTTTAAAAGTTGCTACAACTTTTGACATTCTTATTTGCTGGCGGTAGAGAAGAACTTATATTCTCCAAGCTCAGATGTGCTTCCTGAATTTGGCCCTACTTTTTATGTTTGTATAAACCATTGACATGTACTAAAACTACTCGGGGCATGACTCGTGAAAAATTTGTCATTTGTCACATGGCAAATATTCACTACAAACATATAGAACAACCAATCACCTACTTGCTTAGGTTTAAAATGGAAATAAATTATTTTGGATTCTATATTTTGGGATAACTTAACGTTTTAAAAGTATTACTTATTGCAGGCTGGGCGCAGTGTCTCATGCCTGTAATCCTACCACTTTGGGAGGCCAAGGCAGGCGAATCACTTCAGTTCAGGAGTTTAAGACTAGCCTGGGCAATATAGCAAAACCTGATCTTTACAAAAAATACAAAAATTAGCCAGGTGTGGTTGTGTGTGCCTATAGTCCCAGCAACTTGGGAGGCTGAGGGAGGATCGTTTGAGCCTGGGAGACGAAGGCTATGGTGAGCTGAGATCGTGCCACTGCACTCCAGCCTGGGCGACAGAATGAGACCCTGTCTCAAAAAAAAGAGTATTGTTTATTGATTGCATAAGATGCAATACAATGAATACAAATCACTTAGCATTAGGAGGCTAATTAGGCAATATGAGGGGGAATGGCTTTATCAAGAGACCAACCAGGTCAATTTTCTCAGATTTTAGGTCAGTTTCGGGATATGTTTGGGATGACCCTTATATGGGTGACTTAGGTAGCTTTTTGATTGTTGTTACCAGTTTTCATTCATTCATTTTTTTTTTAAATAGCTGTATTGAGATAGAATTCACATACTTTATAATTCACCCATTTAAAGTATACAATTCAATGGCTTTTAGTATTTTCACTGATACATGCAATCATCACCACAGTCAATTTTAAAACATTTTATCACTTCAAAAGACAAACCTTTTGATGGGCGCAGCACACCAACATGGTACATATATACGTATGTAACAAACCTACACGTTGTGCACATGTACCCTAGAACTTGAAGTATAATTTAAAAAAAAAGAAAAGGAAGAAAAGCATCCTGGCCCAACATTATGCACTTCCCTCTTTTACTTGTTGAATCCTAAAGAAACAAATGTCTCCTGTTCCTTTGTTTAAATGAAATGGCAAAACCATTACCCTTTCTCCTTTTTCACACTCTTCTGCCAGTTCTTAAAAAAGTGACCATGAAAATGAGCACAATTATTTTTCCACACACAGGAGCAGACCACAAAGCTCATCCTAATAGTTGTTTCATTTGTCAGTTATTTAAGTTACCCAAAGTACTTTCAGCATGACCTGAACTTCACCAAGCATGTCACCTCAGACAAGCCATCACAATGGTCCTTTTAGTTTTTGTCTCATATAGTCAACAACAAAACATTTAAAATGTGACAAGAAGATAACATTAGGTAGAGTAAAAATAACATATAAAGCTTCAATTTCCTTTTGGCTGGGTGAGGTGGCTCACGCCTGTAATTCCAGCACTTTAGGAGGCTGAGGCA
Source organism: Rhinopithecus bieti (assembly GCF_001698545.2). Lineage (NCBI taxonomy): Eukaryota > Metazoa > Chordata > Mammalia > Primates > Cercopithecidae > Rhinopithecus > Rhinopithecus bieti. The sequence continues at coordinate 744,179 of NW_016811676.1, forward strand.
GGTGGACCACCTGAGGTCAGGAGTTCGAGACCAGCCTCACCAACATGATGAGACCCCCCCCATCTCTACTAAACATATAAAAAATTAGCTGGGCATGGTGGTGGGTGCCTGTAATCCCAGCTACTCGGGAGGCTGAGGCAGGAGAACTGCCTGAGCCAGGGAGGCAGAGGTTGCAGTGAGCTGAGATTGTGCCACTGCACTCCAGCCTGGGCAAGAAGAGCAAAACTCCATCTCAAACAAACAAAACCCCCCAAAACTTCAAGATAGCCTCTAGATAGCCAAGGCTGACCTAGTTGTTACTGAAGAACAAGCTCTTCAAAATTCTGATCCAAATAAAAGAAAACATTATTTTGTATTAGCCAAAGAAGTACCTTGATTTAACCACATTGGCAGTGACATCCAAGCTCACAATAGGTTTTTGCTTTTGCAACTTCTCCAGGAAGGACAGATATTCAGCTCTCATTTGGAATCAGCCTGCGAAGAATTCCTATCAAGGTTCTCACTTGTCCTATTGCAGACACCTTTGGGGCCTATGCCCCAATTATTTCTCTCTTTTTCAAGGACCGTCCCCCAGTGCAAGCGGGAAGCCAACCAGGGAACACAGCTGAGCCTATAATACGAACATCGAGGAGCTAGGATAGATAGACACATTTGGCCATAAGGACTGGGGAGCAGAGAAAGTTGATCTGTAGCGGGGCATGAAATGAAACAGCTGTGGTTGGAGGAACAGAGATGAGCAGCTGAGAGACCTGTTAGCTAGCTATTAGGTTGGTGTAAAAGTCAGAGACGATTTTGCCACTAAAAGTAATGGCAAAATCTGCAATGACTTTTGCACCAACCTAACAGTTATTTGTTCCTTTGTATTTCTGATCCCAGCTGCCTTCCTGACATGGGTTGCATGAGAGACACTTGCGTCTTTGAAACAACAACAAGAATAATACTTACATAATCACGTAACACTTGTTGAATCCTTCCTACGCACCATGTGCTGGTCTAAGTATTTTGCTCGTTTCATCCTCACAACAGCCCTGTGACATAACTACCATTTTCATCACCATTTGACAGCTGAGGATACTGAGGTGCATGTGATTGATAACTTGCTCAACTCTCATAGGGGCCCCATGGGGACCAGTATCCGGGTCCCCAGGGCTCTGTGGGTGGCATCCAGGAGAGGTGGCCTTGCCAGAGGATGCTGAGGGAGAAGCAAGGACCACAGAGCTGTGTATTAGCCTGAGGGAGGTCCCCAGAGGTGGAAAAAGAGCATGCCTCCAGGTAAATGAGCATTCCTCAAGTAAGCGTTAGTGTCACTGTTCTGTCCTCACTGCCACCCACTGTCCTCCCCATCAGTGGGCTGGAAAGGACAGGTCTGGAGCCAAAGAGGGGGTTTGTGGTTACAGCCTCTCCCGCTAGCAGGCCCGGGTGAGGGCCTCCTGGCCTGGGGCCTCGGGGTAGCGATGCTGTCCCTCCTGCCACAGCCTTTGCAAAGTTGTCCCCTCTCACCTGACAACTCTGGAGGCAGGCCTGAGCAGGTGGAGCAGCAGCCGAGGCAGGCGGGTGTCAGTTGCTGCAGGCAGCTCTGGGGAAGTGTTGGGCATTTCGTCTTCCACAGAGCTGAGTGTGGTTGATTCCACCTAGGATGGCCAGGCAGCCTCATCATACCGGAAGGGGTGGTTGGAAATTTAGTGTTGAGCTGCCCAGGGCCATGAAGGTGGCAGTGGCCACACATTCAAAAGCTGAGGTGCCCTGGGGAAGAACAAACAGACAACTCACTAATCCACTTAAAACCCTGAGCTAGGCCAGGTGCAGTGGCTCACGCCTGGAATCCCAGCACTTTGGGAGGCCGAGGTGGGTGGATCAGTTGAGGTCAGGAGTTTGAGACCAGCCTGGCCAACAGGGAGAAACCCTGTCTCTACTGAAAACACAAAAATTAGCCAGGCATGGTGGGGCATACCTGTAATACCAGCTACTCGGGAGGCTGAGGCAGGAGAATCACTTGAACTTGGGAGGTGAAAGTTGCTGTGAGCCGAGATTGCACCACTGCACTCCAGCCTGGGCAACAGTGAGACTCTGTCTCAAAAAAACCAAACCAAAACAAAACCCTGAGCTGAAACCAACGCAGACTTACATTTCAAATAGTACGGAAACTGGCATGGGGCCAGCTTTGCCAGGCCACCTGCATAGTCTGTTTGCATGGGCTGGCTTGGCCCTGAGGTCTTCAGGTGGGTGACTATCTTGAGAATGGGCTGAGGACATCCTGAGACTTGCCTGGAAGAACCTGGCTGGGGACACGGACCGGCCTGAGAGTCAGCCCCAGGGTCCTCCTCCCCCAGGGATGACCCGGTCCGTTTGCTTTTCTGAGTCAGTTTCCCTGTGACCATTCCTTTTCCCTCTGCTCTGGGGGTGCAGTAGCCTGCCTTCTCTCTTCATAGCTGCCATCAGCCTCTGGTCTCTTGGGGACCGCTCCGCTCCACACCTAGAGCTGCCTGAGGAAGAGATTTGAGGCCCTTGCCCCTACTGCCTTCTGTCCTGGACCAGATGCATCAGGCAGAGCCATGTGCAATGCTGATATGTGACCACTTTGACCTATGAAAATGACTTTCCCATAGGTCAATTTGGATATAGTCTTTTTTTCTTTTCTTTCTTTCTTATTTATTTATTTATTTATTTATTTATTTATTTATTTATTATGAGACAGTGTCTCGCTCTGCCGCTCAGAGAGGATTCAGGCCGGCTCATTGCAATTTCTGCCTCCCAGGTTCAAGCAGTTCTCCTGCCTCAGCCCCCCAAGTAGCTGAGACTACAGACACACACCACCACACCTGACTAATTTTTCTATTTTCGGTAGAGACAGGGTTTTGCCATGTTGCCCAGGCTGGTCTCGATTTCCTGAGCTCAAGCGATCCACCTGCCTCAGCCTCCCAAAGTGCTGGGATTACAGGCGCGAGCCACCGTGCCTGGCCTGGACATAGCCTTTGTTATTTGAAATATCTTCGGCTGGGCGCAGTGGCTCAAGCCTGTAATCCCAGCACTTTGGGAGGCCGAGACGGGCGGATCACGAGGTCAGGAGATCGAGACCACCCTGGCTAATACGGTGAAACCCCGTCTCTACTAAAAAAATACAAAAAACTAGCCGGGCGCGGTGGTGGGCGCCTGTAGTCCCAGCTACTCCGGAGGCTGAGGCAGGAGAATGGCGGGAACCCGGGAGGCGGAGCTTGCAGTGAGCTGAGATCCGGCCACCGCACTCCAGCCTGGGCGACAGAGCGAGACTCCGTCTCAAAAAAAAAAAAAAAAAAAAGAAATATCTTCCTACTAATTGTGATAGGAAAATAAACAGAAAGAAACAAAAACAAAAATAGTGGGCACATAGACTCTCTAGAGATGGTAAAGCATATTATTTTTCTGTCTGGGCCTGCGTTTCCTGGGCCTTTTATTAACAGTGAACTTTGTGGCTGGGCACGGTGGCTCATGCCTGTAATCCCAGCACTTTGGGAAGTTGAGGCAGGCAGATCACCTGAGGTCAGGAGTTAAAGACCAGCCTGGCCAACATGGTGAAACCCCGTCTCTACTAAAAATACAAAAATTAGCTGGGTGTGGTGGCACACCCCTGTAATCTCACTTACTTGGGAGGCTGAGGCAGAAGAATCACTTCAACTCAGGAGGCAGAGGTTTCAGTGAGCTGAGATCGTGCCACTGTACTCCAGCCTGGGCGACACAGCAATGCTCCACCTCAAAAAAAAGATAGGGAATTCTGAGAATGTCTCCCAAGGCTACCACGCCTTCCAATTTGGCTGGACCAGATGGCTTCCCTCAGACAGCAGGCGGGCCAGGCCCAGGCTCACAGAATCCCCATCCTGGGGCTCAGTCTCCGGTTCTCCTCTTCTGGTCTCTCCTGGCTGTGCTTTCATTCTGCAGCCCTCTCTTGGTCCTGCCCTGACTCTCCCCGCCCTCCCCACAAATGCCCCCAAGGAGTCCCACAGCTCAGGCTTCCTGTCTGACCTTGCGGTCACCTCCTCCCTGTGTCCTGGAGGCTCCTGGGTCCAGCCCCCACCCCTGGCCCATTGCTCTCTGTCCTGAGTGTTTTGCCCACAACATTTTTCCTGGCCGGGCTGGAAGTCCAGAAAAGTTCAGTTTCCTTATCTGCGCTGCGGCTTTCTCTTGAAGTCAGGTGTCATACACAGCAGGGGCCAAACTTGGAAGCCTGGCAGGCTTGACTTGCTGCCTCCTGTCTTTCTCCTATTCCTGAGCCCCTGCAGAGGCCGTGTCTATTTCAGGCATGAGTCCCTGCTGGCCTTGCTCTGATACCTGGTCCAGGCTGCACGCTGCTTAGGGACCTGCACTGGCAGAGGACAGAGGACAGCCAGCCACCCCCCGGAAATCTGCCTCCTCGGGGTCTCTCTCCGTCTCCCCTCAGGTGGCCTGCCCCCTACCCAGGTACCCCCATCAACGGGCCCCATCGGAATTTCCATCCAGGACCCTCACAGGGAATCTGGTTAGAGATCAGAGGGGCTGCCAGGCAGAAAAGGGGCACAGCCCATGCTGAGCAGTCCTGAGATAAAGGGTGGATTCTGCCTGGGCAGCGGCCACTGCCCTGGGCCTCTCCTGACTGCCATGAGCCTGGACAGCAGGAGTCGTCCTTGTGCCCCTGTGGGTCCCCAGAATGCTTGCAGACTTCACAGCCTGTACCCTGCCAGTGGGCCAAGAGTGACCAACCCAGCCAAACATCCTGTGGACCCCTCTTTCCATATGCTTTCCTTTGTCACTGGCTGCTTGTTCATTGAACCACTTGAGTTATTCACTAAGAATACACTGAATACCTACTATGTGCCAGGTACCATTCTAGGCCTTAGGGACATAGTGGTGAATAGGACAGGTGACCCTCCCCCTCCCCCCAGAGCTCAAAGTCTAGTGGGAACACAAGTAATGAAACCAATGATTCTCTAAGTGGGATCTGCGTGCTGGGGCCCCACCACGGCCTGTGTTACCAGCCTCGGATGAGGTGGCCAGGAGTTGAGAGAAATGTTTCATTGTTGCCGAAGGTCTTTACATATTACAGAAAGTTGCTGTAAATCATTTACAAAAGATGATTTAGGCAGGTTTAAATTAGGCGATTCGAGCAGGGATCATTATGGTGGATCGGAGACAGGACTAGATTGTAGCTCCAACTCGGACGGACAGAGCAGCGTGCGGAGGCTTGCATAGTGAATTTTAGCTCCAGGTTGACTGCAAGAACAAACCGGCAATCTCGGGAGAACCCACAGACTCTCTGAAGGAAGCAGACTGCTCCTGCAGGACATGGGAGACACCCCAAATACTGTGAGCGCCCCAACTGCAGAAGTGGGAAAGGGAGATCCTTTTCTCCTGAACACACACCCAAACTGGAGAAACTGAAGGTCTGTTTGCGGGAGAAGTTTCTGACCTTACCTGGAGCTCAGTCAAGTTAGAGAGCCAAGTGAAATACAGGGGTAGAGAAAGCAGTGGGAAAGGCCTTGGGAGCTTGCTGGGTCCCCACGCAGGCCATTCCTGCCTGGCACCACAGGGACCCATTGGGAGGGCAGCTAGAGGAGTCAGTGGAAATGCCACAGGGAGAAGGAAATCTCCAGGTGAACTGGGGCGAGAAGCCTCCTAGCCAGAACTCAGGGGATGGCATGAATCCAGTGTGCAGACTCCACAGGCAGGGGAAGAACCATGCCCTTTTCTTTTGCAGCTGGGAGGCAAGGAGCCTGGGGCAAGTTCTCAAGCCTGGGTTGCCCACTGCCTGGAAACAGACTTGGGGCTGTTAGAGGGGCATGGTGGGAGTGAGACTGGCTCTTTGTATTGCGTGGGAGCTGGGTGAGGCCTGTAACTGCCGGCTTTCCCTTACTTCCCTGACAACCTGCATGACTCAGCAGAGCAGCCATAATCCTCCTAGGTATACAACTCCACTGACCTGGGAACCTCACCCCCATCCCCCAAAGCAGTCGCAGCAAGACCCACCCAAGGAGAGTCTGAGCTCAGACACACCTAGCCCTGCCCCCACCTGGTGGCCCTTCCCTACCCACCCTGGTAGTGAAGACAAAGGGCATATGCTCTTGGGAATTCTAGGGCCCCACCCACTGCTGGTTCCTCTCCACACTACCACAGCTGATGCTCTCTGGAAAGCGCCACTTCCCAGCAGGAGGCCAACCAGCACAAAAGTAGAGCATTAAACCACCAAAGCTAAGAATTCTCATGGAGTCCACTGCACAGCCCCCCAGCTCCACTGGAACAGGTGCTGGTACCCACGGCTGAGAGACCCATAGATGGTTCACATCCAGGACTCTGTGCAGACAACTCCCAGTGCCAGCCTGGAGCCAGGCACACTTGCTGGGTGGCTAGACCCAGAAGACAGGCAACAGTCACTGCAGTTCAGCTCACAGGAAGTCACATCTGTAGGAAAAGGGGAAGAGTACTACAACAAAAGAACATCTAGTGGAACAAAAGAATCTGAACCACAGCCTTCAGCCCTAGACCTTCCCTCTGACAGAGCCTACCCAAATGAGAAGGAACCAGAAAACCAACTCTGGTAATATGACAAAACAAGGCTCTTTAACACCCCCTGCCCCAAAAGAAAAAATCACACTAGTTCCAGCAATGGATCCAAACTAAGAAGAAATCCCTGATTTACCTGAAAAAGAATTCAGGAGGTTAGTTATTAAGCTAATCAGGGAGGCACCAGAGAAAAGCGAATCCCGGTGCAAGGAAATCCAAAAAACAATACAAGAAGTGAAGGGAGAAACATTCAAGGAAATAGATAGCTTAAAGAAAAAACAATCAAAACTTCAGGAAACATTGGATACACTTACAGAAATGCAAAAAACTCTAGGAAGTCTCAGCAATAGAATTGAACAAGTAGAAGAAAGAAATTCAGAGCTTGAAGACAAGGTCTTCGAATTAACCCAATCCAACAAAGACAAAGGAAAAAGAATACGAAAATATGAACAAAGCCTCCATGAAGTCTGGGATTATGTTAAACAACCAAACCTAAGAATAATCAGTGCTCCTGAGGAAGAAGAGAATTCTAAAAGTTTGGAAAACATATTTGGGGGAGTAATTGAGGAAAACTTCCCCAGCCTTGCTAGAGACCTAGACATCCAAATACAAGAAGCTGAAAGAACACCTGGAAAGTTCATTGTAAAAAGATCATTCCCTAGGCACACTGTCATCAGGTTATCCAAAGTTAAGACAAACGGAAGAATCTTAAGAGCTATGAGACAGAAGCACCAGGTAACCTATGAAGGAAAACCTATCAGATTAACAGCAGATTTCTCAGCAGAAACCCTACAAGCTAGAAGGGATTGGGGCCCTATCTTCAGCCTCCTCAAACAAAACAATTATCAGCCAAGAATTCTGTATCCAGAGAAACTAAGCATCATATATGAAGGAAAGATACAGTCTTTTTCAGACAAACAAATACTGGGAGAATTTGCCATTACCAAGCCACCACTACAAGAGCTGCTAAAAGGAGTTCTAAATCTTGAAAGAAATCCTGGAAACACATCAAAACAGAACCTGTTTAAAGCATAAATCACACAGGACCTATACAACAAAAATACAAGTTAAAAAGCAGAAACAAAAAACAAAAAAACCAAAGCACACAGGCAACAAATAGCATGATGAATGCAATGGTACCTCATATCTCAATACTAACATTGAATGTAAATGGCTTAAATGCTCCACTTGAAAGATACAGGACTGCAGAATGGATAAAAACTCACCAACCAACCATCTGCCGCCTTCAGGAGACTCACCTAACACATAAGGACTCATATAAACTTAAAGGGGTGGAAAAAGGCATTGCATGCAAATGGACCCCAAAAGCGAGAAGGGGTAGCTATTCTTATTTCAGAAAAAACAAACTTTAAAGCAACAGCAGTTAAGAGACAAAGAGGGACATCATATAATGGTAAAAGGCCTTGTCCAACAGGAAAATATCACAATCTTAAACATATATACACCTAACACTGGAGCTCCCAAATTTATGAACAATTAAGAATAGACCTAAGAAATGAGATAGACATCAACACAATAATAGTGGGGGACTTCAGTACTCCACTGACAGCACCAGACAGGTCATCAAGACAGAAAGTCAACAAAGAAACAAATGAATTTAAACTATACCTTGGAACAAATGGGCTTAACAGGTATATACAGAACACTTCATCCAGCAACCACAGAATGCACATTCTATTCAACAGTGCATGGAACTTTCTCCAAGACAGACCATATGATAGGCCATAAAATGAGCCTCAAATAATTTAAGGAAATTTGAAATTATATCAAGCACTCTCTCAGACCATAGTGGAATAAAACTGGATATAAAGTCCAAAAGGAACCTTCAAAACCATGTAACTACATGAAAATTAAATAACCTGCTCCTGAATGAGCTTTGGGTCAAAAACAAAATCAAGATGTAAATTAAAAAATTATTCGAACCGAACAACAATAATGACACAACCTATCAAAACCTTGGGGATACAGCAAAGGCCGTGCTAAGAGGAAAGTTCATAGCCCTAAACACCTACAAGAAAAAGACTGAAAGAGCACAAATTGACAATCCAAGGTCACACCTCAAGGACTAGAGAAAAAAGAACAAACCAAACTCAAACCCAGCAGAAGAAAGGAAATAATCAAGATCAGAGCAGAAATAAATGAAATTGAAACAAACAAACAAACAAATACAAAAGATAAATGAAACAAAAAGCTGGTTCTTTGAAAAGATAAATAAAATTGATGACCATTAGCAAGATCAACCAAGGAAAGAGAGAAAATCTAAATAACCTCATTAAGAAATGAAACAGGAGATATTGCAACTGACACCACGGAAATACAAAAGGTCATTCAAGGCTACTGTGAATACCTTTACGCACATAAACTAGAAAACCTAGAAGAGATGGATAAATTCCTGGAAAAACACAACCCTCCAAGCTTCAATCAGGAAGAATTAGATACCCTGAACAGACCAATAACAAGTAGCAAGACTGAAATGGTAATAAAAAAATCTACCAACAAAAAAAGGTCCAGGATCAGATGGATTCACAGGAGAATTCTACCGGACATTCAAAGAATTGGTACCAATCCTTTTGACACTATTCCACAAGATAGAGAAAGAAGGAACCCTCCCTAATTCATTCTATGAAGCCAGCATCACCCTAAGACAAAAACCAGAAAAGGACATAACCAAAAAAGAAAACTACAGACCAATATCCCTCATGAACATAGATGCTAAAATCCTTAATAAAATACCAGCTAACTGAATCCAACAGCATATCAAAAAAATAATCCACCATGATCAAGTGGGTTTCATACCAGCGATGCAGGGATGGTCTAACATCCGCAAGTCAATGCATGTGATGCACTACATAAACAGAATTAAAAACAAAAATCATGGCCGGGTGCGGTGGCTTATGCCTGTAATCCCAGCACCTTGGGTGGCTGAGGCGGGTGGATCGCCTGAGGTCAGGAGTTCAAGACCAACCTGATTAACATGGTGAAACTCTGTCTCTACTAAAAAATATTTTTAAAATGAGCTGGGTGTTGTGCTGGGCACCTGTAATCCCAGCTATATGGGAGGCTGAGGCAGGAGAATCGCTTGAACCCAGGAGGCAGAGGTTGCAGTGAGCCGAGATCACACTATTGCACTCCAGCCTGGGTGACATGAGCGAAACTCCGTCTCAGAAAAAAAAAAAAATCACATGATCATCTTGATAAATGCAGAAAAAGCATTAGACAAAATCCAGCACCGCTTTATGATTAAAACTCTCAGAAAAATCAGCATACGAGGGACATACCTCAATGTAATAAAGGCCATCCACAGCCCACATAGTACTGAATGGGGAAAAGTTGAAAGCATTCCCTCTGAGAACTGGAACAAGAGAAGGATGCCCACTCTCACCACTCCTCTTCAACACTGTAATGGAAGTCCTAGCCAGAGCAATCAGACAAGAGAAAGAAATAAAGGGCAGGCCAGGTGCGGTGGCTCACGCCAGTGATCCCAGCACTTTTGGAGGCCAAGGCAGGCGGATCACGAGGTCAGGAATTTGAGATCTGCCTGACCAACATGGTAAAACCCCCTATCTACTAAAAATACAAAAATTAGCCAGGTGTGGTGGTGTGCTAGGAGGCTGAGGCAGGAGAATTGCTTGAACCCGGGAAGTGGAGGTTGTAGTGAGTCAAGATCGTGCCACTGTACTCCAGCCTGGGTGACAGAGCGAGACTCTGTCTCAAAAAAAGAAAAAAAAAAAAAGAAATAATGGGCATCCAAATTGGTAAAGAGGACGTCAAACTGTCCCTGTTTGCTGGTGATATGATCATTTACCTTGAAAACCCTAACGACTCCTCCAGAAAGCTCCCAGAACTGATCAAATAATTCAGCACAATTTCTGGATACAAGATTAATGTACACAAATTAGTAGCTCCTCTATATACCAACAGCCACCAAGCAAAGAATCAAATCAAGAACTCAACCCCTTTACAATAGCTGGGAAAAAAAAAACAAAAAACTTAGGAATATACCTAATCAAGGAGTCTAAAGACCTCTACAAGGAGAACTACAAAACACTGCTGAAAGGAATCACAGGCTGGGCGCGGTGACTCACGCCTGTAATCCCAGCACTTTGGGAGGCTGAGGCAGGCGGATCACCTGAGGTCAGGAACTTGAGACTAGCCTGGCTAATACGGTGAAACCCCATTTCTACTAAAAATACAAGAAATTAGTCGAGTGTGATGGTGTGCGCCTATAATCCCAGCTACTCGGGAGGCTGAGGCAGGAGAATTGCTTGAACCCAGAAGGCGGAGGTTGCAGTGAGCTGAGACTGCACCACTGCACTCCAGCTTGGGCAACAAGAGCAAAACTCAGTCTCAAAAAAAAATTGAAAAAAAAATCACAGAGGACATAAACAAACGGAAACACAACCCATGCTCATGGATGAGTAGAACCAATATTGTGAAAATGACCATACTGCCACAGGCAATCTACAAATTTCACGCAATCCTCATCAAAATACCACCATAATTCTTCACATAATTAGAAAAAAACAATTCTAAATTAATATGGAACCCAAAAAGGGCCCACAAGTCAAACCAAGACTAAGCAAAAAGAACAAATCTGGAGGCATCATGGTACTTGATTTCAAAATACTATAAGGTCATAGTCATCAAAACAGTATGATGCTGGTATTAAAATAGGAACATAGATCAATGGAAAAGAATAGAGAACCCAGAAGTAAACCCAAATACTTGTAGCCAACTGACCTTCAACAAAGCAAACAAACACATAAAGTGGGGAAACGATACCCTTTTTAACAAATGGTGCTGGGATAATTGGCTAGTCACATGTAGGAGAATGAAACTGGATCCCCATCTTTCACCTTTTACAAAAATCAACTCAAGATCAAGGACTTAAATCTAAGACCTGAAGACTATAAAAATTCTAGAAGATAACACTGGGAAAATCCTTCTAAACATTGGCTTTGGCAAGGATTTCATGACCAAGAACCCAAAAGCAAATGCAATAAAAACAAAGATAAATAGTTGGGACTTAATTAAACTAAAGAGCTTTTTGCACAGCAAAAGTAACAGTCAGCAGAGTAAACAGATAACCTACAGAGTGGGAGTAAATCTTCACAATCTATGCATCTGACAAAGAACTAGTATCCAGAATCGCCAGGCGTGGTGGCTCACACTTGTAATCCCAGCACTTTGGGAGGCTGAGATAGGCAGATCACAAGGTCAGGAGTTCGAGACCAGCCTGGCCAACACAGTGAAACTCCATCTCTACTAAAAATACAAAAATCAGCTGGGTGTGGTGGCAGGTGCCTGTAACCCCAGCTACTTGGGAGGCTGAGGCAGGAGAATTGCTTGAACCCAGGAGGCAGATGTTGCAGTTAGCCAAGATCATACCACTGCACTCCAGCTGGGGCGACAGAGCTAGACTCTGTCTCAAAATAATAATAATAATAATAAAAAAATTAAAATAAAAAATAAAATATCCAGCATCTATAACAAACTTAAACAAATCAGTAAAAAAAAAAAAAAAAAAAAAAAAAA
>NW_016811676.1:756678-763345 GCF_001698545.2 Rhinopithecus bieti
AAAAAATCCCTTCAAAAACTAGGCTAAGGACATGAATAGACAGTTCTCAAAAGAAGATATACAAATGGCCAACAAACACATAAAAAAAGTTCAACATCACTAATGATCAGGGAAATGTAAATTAAAACCACAATGCAATACCACTTCACTCCTGCAAGAATGGCCATAATCAAAAAACCGAAAAACAGTAGATATTGGTGTGGATGTGGTGATCAGAGAACACTTCTACGCTGCTGGTGGGAGTGTAAACTAGTACAGTCACTATGGAAAACAGTGTGGAGATTCCTTAAAGAACGGAAAGTAGAACTACCATTTGATCCAGCAATCCCACTACTGAGTATCTACCCAGAGGAAAAGAAGTCATTACACAAAAAAGACACTTGCACACGCATGTTTATAGCCACACAATTCACAATTGCAAAGTCATAGAACCAACCCAAATGCCCATCAAAGAGTAGATAAACAAACTATGGTATATATATGTGTATGTGTGTACATATATATATGTCTGTGTATACATACACACACACACACTGGAATACTACTCAGCCATAAAAAGGAATGCATTAACAGCATTTTCAGGCCAGGTGCAGTGGCTCACGCCTGTAATCCCAGCACTTTGGGAGGCCAAGGCAGGTGGGTCACGAGGTCAGGAGTTTGAGACCAGCCTGACCAACATGGTGAAACCCTGTCTCTACTAAAAATACAAAAATTAGCTAGGCATGGCGGCAGGCGCCTGTAGTCCCAGCTACTCAGGAGGCTGAGGCAGGAGAATCGCTTGAACCTGGGAGGTGGAGGCTGCAGTGAGCCGAGATCGCGCCATTGCACTCTAGCCTGGGTGAGAGAGTGAGACTCTGTCTGAAAAAAAAGCATTTGCGGCAACCTGGAGACTATTATTCTGAGTGAAGTCACTCAGGATGGAAAACCCAATACCTTGTATTTTTGCTGATATGTGGGAGCTAAGCTATGAGGACGCAAAAGCGTAAGAATAATACATTGGACTGTGGGACTTGGGGGGAAGAGTGGGAGGGAGGCGAGGAATAAAAGACTACAAATATGGTACAGTGTATACTGCTCGGGAGATGGGTGCACCAAAATCTCACAAATCACCACTAAAGAACTCACTCATGTAACCAAATAAAACCTGTACCCCAATAACTTATGGAAAAATAAAAAATAAAAATAAATAAAGGCCTGGCATGGTGACTCACGCCTGTAATCCCAGCACTTTGGGAAGCCGAGGAGGGTGGATCACGAGGTCAAGCGTTTGAGACCAGCCTGGCCAACACAGTGAAACCCTGTCTCTACTAAAAATACAAAAAATTAGCTGGGCGTGGTGGTGGGCACCTGTAATCCCAGATACTTGGGAGGCTGAGGCAGGAGAATTGCTTGAATCTGGGAGGTGGAGATTGCAGTGAGTCGAAATTGTGCCACTACACTCCGGCCCAGGCAACAGTGCGAGACTCTGTCTCAAAATAAATAAATAAATAAATAAAATAAAAAGCATCAAAAAAATAAAGAAGAAACACAGACAAAAAAAAAAAAATAAATTAGGCAACTCCATAGCCACTTTTATTCTTGAAAAATAATTACCTTGTGTATAAAGGGAATTTTCTTCTCTTTTCTTGTTTTGTTAAGAGACAGGGTCTTGTGCTGTCACCCATGCTAGTGTGCAGTGATGCCATCATAGCTCACTGCAGCCTTGAACTCCTGGGCTCAAGCAGTCCTCCCACCTCGGCCTCCCAAATCACTGGGATTATAGGCGTGAGCCACCTGTACCTGACCTGTGAAGAGGATTTCCTAAATGAGTTTCAAAGTTTAAGTCATGTCATACAAATAAGTGATTTCAGCCTCCTAGGCTGCCAGGAAGCTCTTAATACAAATTTGCTAAGTAAATTCCTGTGAAACCATGGCCTATCAGCTATTCAAACCATACTTTGTAATTTCTCTGAACTCATTTCATTAATTCGCAAAATGATCATGGAAGATCTACTGTCATTTTCTTGAAAAATTAAAGCATAAAATGGTTATTAAATAAACAATCAATACGTGATGTGGACAAGTGAACAGTCATGCTTTGTCGGCGGGAATGTAAAATTGAGGTTACCTTGCTGGCAATATGGTAATCCATAAGGGTGTCAGAAATTTTCTACTCCATTATCCTTCTAAAACTCTTTCCTAAGGACAAATCAGAGATAAGGACAAATATTTTTGTTCAAGAATATTTGCTGTTATGACATTTACAAAAATGAAAATTTAGAACCATCTCAAAAGTCCAATAATAAAGACTTTGTGAAATAAATGTTAGTGCATCCCCTTGGTGCAATTATAATATAGCTGCTAAATGTTCACAATATAATATTGTTTTTAAAATAAGGAACACAAAATTATATTTGCAGTGTGATCCCACTTTTTTTGTTAAATATACATCTATAACACACACATATACTTACACGGACTTATACAAGACTATTAAGAGTAATTATCTTTGGGTGATGGATTATGGGTGATTTGAATTTTTTGTTATTCTCTATAGTTTTAAAATTTTCTACAATGAATAGACATTACTTCTAAAATAAGTGATACTTATTGAAAAGGAATAATAAAATATTTAAAAATCAACCATCTGGTAACATTCCATTTTCATTACTTATGTAGACTTAAAAGACTATAATCATGAAATGACCTTAGCCAAAATTTTAGAGACTTTTAATCAAGGGTATTTCTGAAATAGTCTATCGATCCACAGAGAGTGTGGTCGATGTGCTTCATTAGTGCCTTTTTTTTGAGACGGAGTTTTGCTCTTGTCGCTGAGGCTGTAGGGCAATGGCGTGATCTTGGCTCACTGCAACCTCCACCTCCTGGATTCAAGTGATTCTCCTGCCTCAGCCTCCCCAGTAGCTGGGATTACAGGTACCCACCATCACGCCCGGCTAATTTTTGTATTTTTAGTAGAGACGGGGTTTTGCCATGCTGGTCAGGCTGGTCATGAGCCATTAGTGCCTTTCAATCACTAAGTTATTTGGTTCATGACATTGTCTTGATTAACCCAACAGAAAAAAATCTGATTTAGTCCAACACACGAACTACCACTCATCTTATCGGTGACAAGAAGCTCCTGATAAGGATGGGCTGAAGAGGTGAAAATGAGGGCAAGTTTTGGGATTTAACTTCACTGAAACCATTTTCTTTGAAGGACTGGATATCTGATCTGATGTCGTTTACTTCAGATCTTTGAACAAATCATTACACAGGTATGTTTGGGAAGGAAGGAGTTAAGTCTGAAAAGTGCTTGATTCAGGATTTGTTTTGGAATCACTTATCTACTGGGTTGCTGACAGCAATAAACATTTTCTAAATACCTAAAGGAAAGAAAGTAGAATATCACCCAGTGAGAAGGTGGCAGGTGAAACTTGGTTATTTCTTTATATTAGTTCAGCTGAATGTTAGAGTTTAAAAAAACCCCTAAAACAAAACAAAACAGATACAAGTTACCTTTTAAATTTGTCATGCATCTGTCACCAGTGTGTGGTCCTTTATAGCGTCCAAGACGGCCTATGGAAGATATTTATTTTGTAAAATAAAGTTCAAAAAGGCAAAGAGATCATCAACTTAGACCAAACATGCAATAACTCCTGTAAATGAATTGTCAGCAGGCATTGACATACATTCTCTATTTTGGCCAGGAAGAAGTGGAGTTATTCTCAAGGTTAAGTAAAGGTCATCTCTCTCTGCCATACTGCCACTCAGCAGTGATGGAAAAGCAAAGCCTGAAGTTGGGTACCGGGAAATTTCACTTGGGAGACGGATGGCCCAGTCTGTCTGTGCACTGAGGTCATCTCGGTTAGTTTTCCCATAATTGTACTAGATCAGCAGTCAAGTGAAATGCCAGATTCATCACTGATAGAATCTCTGTCCTGGGTTGACAGTCCTTTAATTTGTGTGCCTTTGTGGCCAGAGGCCATTATTTCTAATTGCCTTTTTGTCCTGTAGCAGTTCATCTATCTTTCACACACACCAAATTTAATCTTCATGTTAGACAATGATGGGGAATTTGGGCTGAAGTCGTTATCAAAAGAGTTTCATAAACTTTAGTAACCTCAGGGGGAAAAAAATCTTAAAAAACTTACCAAAATTTGAAAATAGTAAACAATGGTGGCTTTCTAGTAATTTAAGGTTGTTACAGGATCTCCATATTGATAATTCAAAATATCTGGGTCAATGATTTGACTCCTAAACATAAGAAAGAAAAGTTTATACTTCTCTTATTGTACCTACAGTTTAATTATAACACATCTGATAATTTCTGATAGGAATGTCTCAATTTTTTTTTTCCTCTTCACTCAACCACCATATATATATCGTAGCTGCCCTGAGTTAGGCACTGGGACCCAAGATGAATCAATGAAGTCCCTGTGAAGACAAATGAAACAGCCAAGACTGCCTTTGGACCAGGGTGTGTACCATAGGGTACATTCAGAGTGAAATGGAAGCCCATCTGGGGGTGCGGGTGGGGTTAGGGAACATGCAGTGAGCAGCAGCAAGACCATGAGACAGGCTCTGTCCCATGAATCAGGTAGAGGAGTTTCACCCACTCTACCTGATTCAGCCCTGGGGATAATGGAGAGAGGGGTCTCCATCTAACAGGTGAGGAAACAGAGGATTAGGGGGATTAGGATTAGTTTGGCTCTGTGTCCCCACCCAAATCTCATCTTGTAGCTCCCATAGTTCCCACATGTGGGAGAGACCAGTGGGAAATAATTGAATCATGAAGGCAGGTCTTTCCCATGCTGTTCTCATGATAGTGAATTAATCTCATGAGATCTGATGGTTTTAAAAACGGGAGTTTCGCTGCACAAGCTCTCTCTCTTCACCTGCTGCCATCCATGTAAGACCTGACTTGCTCCTCCTTGTTTTCCGCCATGATTGTGAGGCTTCCCCAGCCACGTGGAACTGTAAGTCCACTAACCCCTTTTCCTATATAAATAAAGGCTCAGGTATGTCTTTATCAACAGCATGAAAACTAACTATTACAGGGGATGAACACTCCCATGGCCTCACACAGCAAGAAGGAAGCGATGGGAATACTTGAGACCCAGTGTCCAGATCTGTGAGTTGAGTTGGTCCAGCTGAGCTGGGGTGATGGGAAGCAGTTGGGGTCAGGGAACTGCACAAAGGTCCCAGTTGCCCAGCCGACCAGGACAGAAAATGCGGAACTGTGAAACTATTTGGGGATTTGTCTTTTTTTTTTTTTTAATGGAAAGGACTTTTCTGCACATCCGTTCACTTTTCTGCCCACGCCAGCAGCTCAGTGGCCCCATTTTTTGGGTGAACGTTGCAGGCATGGTATAAAACCCATTCTATTTCCCGCATTGACTTTGCACAGGCCACATGGTCTCTTTTCTCTCAGATTCTTCACATGGCTATCGTGAAGAGGGGTGGAAGAGAAGTTTACATTCCAACCTTCAGAGACAAGGCAGCCAAATTACGTCCCTCCATCTGTCCATCCGACTGTCCATCCATTAGAGCCAGGGCAAGCAGCATAGGGCTCTGGGTGGACAGCCCCCAAGATACGCTTTACCTCCACTGCCACTTTCTCTGCCTGGGTTACTCATTCATTGGGCAGGTATTTATTGAGGGCCCTTCTGCCTACCAGGCACTGAGCCAGGCCTTGGGGATGAGGTGACCAAACAGGCAAGGTCCCTGGCATGGTGTGGCTTGTACAAAAGGGTACATGGGAAATAACAGTTGTGAGCACTATTGTGGAGGATGGGCCTAAGGAAGGAAGCTCAGTGTGAAGGGAGAGGGGAAGGAGGGTGGAGGAGGAGGACAGGCATTCGAGGCAGAAGAAACAGCAGATGTGGGCCCTGAGTGGGAGGGGCAGGTCCTTCTGATGACCTGAAAGGAGTCGGGTGTGGCAAGTACTGGCCCACAGCCCTGTATAAGATGCCCAGACACGCTTCCTCTCTTTGAGGTGCTTAGACAAGAGGCCTGTTACAGTCATACTGCTGAGGACAATTACAGAGACTGACATACGTAGATACAGAACCAGGTATGTTTCTGAGTATCACAGATGACAGAGAGAGAAATGATGAGGCACAGTCACGCATCACTGAATAACGGGGATATGGTCTGAGAAATGTGTCATCAGGTGATTTCGTCACTGTGTGAACATCACAGAGTGACCTACACAAACCTAGATGGCATAGTCTCCTCACAACTAGGCTGCATGGTACAACCTCAGGCTCCGAGGCTACAAGCCGACACAGCGTGTTACCGCATGAATGCTGCAGGTAGTGGTGACACAGTGGTGTTTGTGTATCTAAACAAATCTAAAGATAGAAACGGTACAGTAGGGGCACAGTAACTCACGCCTGTAATCCCAGCACTTGCAGAGGCTGAGGCGGGCGAATCCTTGAGCTCTGGAGTTTCATAATAGCCTAGGTAACACAGCAAAACCCCATTTCTACTAAAAATTAAAAAACAAAAAAACCCCACAAAAAACTAGCTGGGCGTGGTGGCACACACCTAAACTCCCAGCTACTCAGGAGGCTGAGGCAGGAGGATTGCTTGCGCCCAGGAAGTTGAGGCTGCACTCACGCCTAGGTGACAGAGTGATACCCTGTCTCAAATTACCCAATCTTAGGTAGTTTTTTTTTTTTTTTTT
>NW_016811676.1:763852-798771 GCF_001698545.2 Rhinopithecus bieti
TTTGAGGTGGAGTTTCGTTCTGTCACCCAGGCTGGACTGCAGTGGCGCGATCTTGGCTCACTGCAAACTCTGCCTCCCGAGTTCAAGCGATTCTCCTGCCTCAGCCTCCTGAGTAGCTGAGATTACAGGCATGCACCACCATGCCTGGCTAATTTTTGTATTATCAGTAGAGACGAGGTTTCACCATGTTGGTCAGGCTGGTCTCGAACTCCTGACATTGTGATCTGCCCGCCTCGGCCTCCCAAAGTGCTGGGATTACAGGCATGAGCCACCACGCCTGGCCTTAGGTAGTTCTTTATAGCAACGCGAGAACATGTCCTTAGAGGAGAGAGGCCATGGGAGGTTTGATGTATACTGAAGGGGAGCACCCACAGGATCAATGAGGCAGGCAGTGGGGAGATGCAGCCACAAGCCAAGGCTGGACAAGGCCAGGCAGCGTCCCCCTCCTACCTCCGGACGGAGCTTGGCCCTGCTGAGGTCTTGATGGCCCTGAAGCTCATCTCAGTCTTGTGACCTCCAGGACAGCGAGATAATCCATTTCCATTGTTTGAAGCCACTCAGTTTGAGGTGATTTGTTACTGCAGCCCCAGGAAACAAATACAACGATGGACAGGAATCGGTGGAGATGAAGCACCAGAGTGGTGACCACCATGAGGAAAAGTGTGGGGTACAGTAGTGATTACCATTACTCAAGGCCTGACTGTGGCCCAAGCATGGTTTTAAGCATTTTATACACTTCCTGTTTCCCAGTGGCCTATACAATAAGTGATGTTTACAGAAAGGTAATGTAACCTGCCCAAGGTCACACTGGCAAGAAGTAGTATAGCTGGGACTTGAACTCAGTTCTAATAGATCCCCAAAGCCCATGCTCTTTTTCCTTTGCTCCTTGGAGGTTGGCCACTTAAGTGCCACTTATTTATTTATTCACTATTTATTTATTTGAATAAAAATACTGAGTTTTATTCACTATTTGAATAAAAATACTGAGTTTTGTTAGTATTCCAATTTGCAAATTAAAACTACATACCATTCCTTTACTTACTTTCTTAGCAACAGTGGGACAAGTGGGAATTACTGAGCCACTTTCTGGCATCTGGCTCACTTTTTGTTGCTCTATTCTGGGCCACCACATGCCTTGTTAAAAATGGGGAACTCTTTCAAAGGCAGATGGGGAGAACAAACACAGAGATGCCAGAAGCCTCTGCCACAGGGCGTGCGCCCAACCCTAGCAGTGATGGCTGCCGATCCTGAGACTGGGACAGGTGGACAGAGACCAATACAGTGGGTGTGCAGCACCCATGGAGGAGGGCCTTGAATAGCGAGTTGGTTGAAACACAGTCTGCTGGGCACAGAGCTCCAAGCCCTGTGAGCCTTTGGCAGTTTGTGAGTGAGAGGAAGGAGGAGGTGGAATCATGGGCCTCGATAAGGCACAATGGCAGTGACAGCAAATACCATGGATTAAAAACCAGTACCCTCTTCCATTTTCTTTGATAGAATAAGCATAAGTAACCCAAAGGAGGGTCAGGAAATCCCACAATAAATGACTCTGAAATGTCTGTTAATAATGAACTGTGGAAAATCAAAGCATATTCAGTTAGATTAGGAAAAATGGAACATCATTACATTTTGTATACTCCAAATTTGAGGAACAACACATAAGGGTACATGGGTAATCCCCAGTGTTGGTGTTATAGGGAGTAAATTGATAGAATCCTTTTGGAGATCAGTCTGGTGTTTTATATTAAGTGTCTTAGTCTGTTTTGTACTAGTATTATTTGTATTAGTCTGTTCTTACACTGCTATAAAGATACTACCTGAGACTGGATAATTTATAAACAAGAGGTTTAACTGACTCACAGTTAAACATGGCTGGGGAGGCCTCAGGAAACTTACAATAATGGCAGAAGGTGCAGGGGAAGCAAGGCATATCTTACATAGTGGCAGGAGAAAGAGATAGAGTGCAGGGGAAACCAGCACATTTAAACCATCAGATCTCATGAGGACTCCCTCACTAGCAAGAGAACAGCTTTGGGGAAACCAGCCCCATGATCCAGTCACCTCCCACCAGAATCCTCCCTCAACACGTTTTACAATTCGAGATGAGATTTAGACGGGGACACAGAGCTGAACCATATCAACATTCAAGTTCTTTGACCCTGTAGTAATTCCAGTACAAGAAGCCTAGCCCAAAGACACAATTTCATAAAGTTTATCCACAAAAGATGTTTGCTGTACTCATTGTTTAATATAGGGGAAAACAGGAGACAACGAAAGTGGCTAGTATCTGGGAGCCATCATGTTTTTGCCTCAACAACTGTAACACTTCTGCATTTTTGGGGTAGTAGTAAGGAAGCCACTTCTGCCACTGGCTTCCCTATATTCTTTTTTTTTTTTGAGATGGAGTTTCACTCTTGTTGCCCAGACTGGAGTGCAATGGTGCGATCTCGGCTCACTGCAACCTCCACCTCCCGGGTTCAAGTGATTCTCCTGCCTCAGCCTCCCGAGTAGCTGGAATTACAGAAGCCCACCACCATGCCCAGCTAATTTTGTATTTTTAGTAGAGACAGGGTTTCTCCATGTTCGTCAGGCTGGTCTCGAACCCCTGACGTCAGGTGATCCATCTGCCTCGGCCTCCCAAATTGCTGAGATTGCAGGTGTGAGCCATCATGCCCAGCCCCTCATATTCTTTACACCCTTGGGAAGAGCTGTGACTTATCCGATGGGTGAAAATGAGCCAAGAGTGACTGCATGGAGTTGTCTGCTGTCCGCCCGGCCCTGCCACCTCCTGAGCCTGCAGCTGGTCAGGCCCCGTGTCTAGGTCTGCAGGCCCAGTCCTCGTTACATCACTCCCCAAGTCTAGATTTAGGGAAGAAAGCATGATTTTGGCTTTAGGCTTATGCAGCACTTGAAAATCTGGCTCCATCAGTAATAAGGTAGATGCTGTATTTTAATTCTTGCCAGGTGCGTAAGTCCTTCACAGAAGGGTGGTGAGGAGTGAGTGATTGAACTTTCCCCAGGATGTGCCCACCCATGGTGCATTCACTGAGAACATTCAAAAGAGGTTGCCTTAGAAACCAAAGTATCACATGGAGAGATGGGCCCCTTGGGACAGCCGCAGCAGCTGACGCAGGCTGACTCACAACTGCTTCTAATATGCCAGGCTTTGTGTAAACAGGCTTTATGACACAAGTGGGCTGATTACAGTGCAAATGGAGTGTGACATCTGAGTCACTGTGAGGCTCTAGCTGGCTTCTTCCAGCCCTGGCCATAGGGTCCCCTGTGACTGTAACCTACACAAGCAGAGCTTGGGCATGCTGGATTTGCAGAAATAACCTTAGGCAGGTATTGAATTATTGGACGATATTTTCCCCTGCATTATGTGAAAATACAAATCTTGGTCCACAAAGGCACTTGTTCAAGAATTGTATTTTCCACAGTGCCATCATTTCTGACTCTGCGACTCCTTTGGTCCCTAATTGAGATTTCCATTGCATTTCTGACCTCTGAGACTTAAGTGGTGATAAGGCACAGAGAGGAAAAGAATATCTGGTCCTCAGTCATAGGTCCAGATAGGTAATTGCTGAAACATCCACTGTGCTTGTCCGTGTGGCCCTGTTCAGATTTAGTGGCTATCTCAAAGTGCAGTTCTTTGAAAACTAAACTCTGTTATGATAAGCCATTGACATTTTAGGGTTTTTGTTTATTTATGTATTTATTTAATTTATTTATTTTACCATGGAACGACAAACTCTCCTGACTAGAAAAGGTGGGACAAGTACATTTCCTCCCACACCGAAGTAGTAAATAGTGCCACCATTAACCTAATTGCGTTAAACTGAGTGAGACCCATGAAAACTGCCACAGCCTGACTTGTACCCCAGCAAGATGAATCAAGAAGAATCTCTCTCCTCTTCTGTTTTCTGTCTTCCTCTCCCCATGTCCCATCAAGTCTGTTCTAGTTACTGGCTGGTGGGTCTGTACTATGCAATGTACTGGGTTCCAGGACTATTGCTGTAGGAGTTGATTTATTTGGGTTTTCAAAGTTCTTTGTGGATGGGACTGTTAATATGACATTTTTGTATATCCTACTGAACCTTTAAAAAAGTGAGAGATGCAGGCCGGGCGCGGTGGCTCAAGCCTGTAATCCCAGCACTTTGGGAGGCCGAGACAGGCGGATCACGAGGTCAGGAGATCGAGACCATCCTGGCAAACACGGTGAAACCCCGTCTCTACTAAAAAAATACAAAAAATCAGCCGGGTGAGGTGGCAGGCGCTTGTAGTCCCAGCTACTCAGGAGGCTGAGGCAGGAGAATGGCGTAAACCTGGGAGGCGGAGATTGCAGTGAGCTGAGATCTGGCCACTGCACTCCAGCCTGGGAGGCAGAGCGAGACTCGGTCTCAAAAAAAAAAAAAAAAAAAAGTGAGAGATGCAAGAAATTTTGGGTTGGGTCAATGTGCTTAAGGATGACTCCCATTCTTATGACAGCCTAGGCAGCAGCTTCTTGAGGAAACCCAGGCATCTGATTGAGATCATTTCAACTAAAACAGGGCAGGTCAAGAAATTAGGGAGAGCAGAATTTTGGATTTAAATTATGTAGGCTTTTCATCAGGTGATTTCATACTTGGGCTTTTATTTCTCCCTGGGAGTTGAATCACTGGAGAAGGTTTTGTTAGTATATGGAAATTTTTGTATTATTGACACTTTCTATTTGGAGTATTTTATGCTATTATTGGGGCTCATTGCAAAACAGTGTCTTTCAAACTTTTTTCTTAAATTAGGACATGCATTATACATCATGGCAGAAGCACAATTTTTACAAAGAAAAAAAAAACATCTCACAGCCTGGGCAACATAGGGAGACCCTGTCACAAATAAATAAATAAAAAGATTAGCTAGGCATAGTGGTGCATGCCTCTGGTCATGGCTACTCAGGAGGCTAAGGTGGGAGGATTGCTTCAGCCTGGGAGTTCAAGGTGCGGTGAGCCATGATGGCACCACTGCATTCCAGCTTGGGCAACAGGGTAAGACCCTGTCTCAAAAAAACCAAAACCAAAAAACATCTCAGCTGGAGTTCTGAAAGCAGAGGCTGGGACACAGGCTTGTGTGCAGGCAGTTTACTGGGAAAGTGACCACAGAGAGCAGGGCAAAGAAGCAGAGGGTACAAAACACAGCAGACAGACAAGCACGTGGGCTGAGTCCACCACCATCGTGGCAACCGCAGCTCAATCCCCCAAGACCTTCTGAAGAGCTCATGGAATGCAGTGCAGAACTGTCTCCTTGGGGCTGAAAGGCAGATGTGTATATCCACTGACACTTGTCCCAGGCTGGGCTCCAGGCTGGTCCCATGGGTGTTAACCCCTCTCCTTCCAGAGTGTACTATAAGGGGCACCTATGTGGATTTGGTTAAATTCGCATGAACTGTTTGGGGCATCAATGGCTGGAGTAAGAGGTGAACAGAGAGGGTCTGAAGTGGTTGCAAGAGATGTTCAGTCAAAATATTTACCCTTACCGAGTGCAATGCACTGACATATTCTACTCTAGTTCATCACACACACACTAGTGGAGGCCCACTCACCAGTGGTTCTCAAAGTCCAGGGGTCCCAAGACCATATTTCGGGGGCCTATGAGATCAAAACTATTTTCCTACTACTGCTGAGATGTTTTTGTCTTTTTCATCCTTGTTCTCTCACGAGTATACAGCGGAGCTTTCCAGAGGCTTTGTGACAGACACTAATGCCACAGACTGAATGCACAAGCAGATATGAGAACCGGCTATGTTCCATGAAGCCAGACATTAAAGAGACTTGCAGAAATGTAAAACAATTCTGCTTATCTCACTGAAGTTTTTTGTTTTACAAAATATAGTTATTTCTCACAAATATGTTTATGCTAAATTTGTCTTTTTAGAGTCAGCTTAGTATTACAACAATGATTTGGGTGAAACGTTTCTGTAACAGAAATTTTGTTTCTAATTATGGGATATGAATTAATTTTGTAACTAAAAGGTAATGGATTTATTATTTATAAACAATTACTTAAAAATTTTCTATTTTAATTTTAAAATATATCTACATACACAAAAGGTCTTTGGGGCTCTCTTTACAAGAATAAAGGGGTCCTAAGATTTTAAAAAAAGGTAGAGAATTGCTGCACTAAACTGATCATGACCCTCAAAAACACTGCTGCCCATAGTTTGCAAAACATCGGTGTTCCTTTCATGACCTGCAAGGACAGAGTGGTTGGAAACCAGAACGAAAAGTTAATTTCAGGCTTAATGTGCAATAAAACACTAGAGTCCATGAAGGTTCTATTCTGACCCATTTCAAATCCGTCTCAGGTCCATCACCGGTCCTAGGGGAAGACAAGGGAATACCGCTGACATGAGCAGGAGTCTCACAAAGATGGGAGGGAACTGCTCGGATAACTGCTGGCTTTCTCTTTCAAAGCTTACAGCTACTGCCCTGCTTGACCAAAACTCAGTTAAGTCTAGTCATACAAGGGAGTCCAATCACGTAAGGGAGTCATTCTTGACCCTGGCTGCATATTGGAAACATCTGGGAAATGTTAAAAAATTACCCCTGATGGGCTCTACTCCAGACCAATGAATCAACATTTTCTGGAGGTGGGCATTGGTACTGGTACTGTTTTTTCCCCCCTTTTTATTGAGGTGTAACTTGCATCAGAAGCAGAAATCTTAGTAACTTAATGATTTTTTAAAAACATGTATTACCTCCATGTAACCATAACCACCACCCAGATCAAGATGTAGGGCATTTTCAATTCACCAGCAGGCTCCTTCATGCCTCCTCCCAGTTAATACTCTTCTCCAAAGGTAACCATTATTCTAATATTTGCCACCATAGATTAGTTTTTCCTGATTTTGAACTTCAAATAAAGGGAATCACACAGTAGTTTATTCTTTTGTCTGGCTTTTTTGCCCAATGTTATGGCCATATTAATTCATATTATTAGGTAGAGAAGTAATGCATTCTTGTTTGCACGGCTGTGTAGTGTTCCACTGTAGAAACAGACCATGATTTATTTACCATTCTATACTTGCTGGATTTGGCTGGTTCCCTTACACTGCCTTTTTTTTTCCTTTTTTTTTCTTTTGAGACGGTTGCCAAGGCAACCATCTCGCTCTGTTGCCAAGGCTGGAGTGCAGTGGCACGATCTCGGGTCACTGCAACCTCTGCCTCCCAGGCTCAAGCAATTCTCCTGCCTCAGCCTCCTGAGTACCTGGGATTACAGACGCCTGCCAACACGCCTAATTTTTGTATTTTTAGTAGAGTTGGGGTTTTGCCACGTTGGCCAGGCTGGTCTCCAACACCTGACCTCAGGTGATCCACCTGCCTCAACCTCCCAAAGTGCTGGGATTACAGGTGTGAACCACCACGTCCAGTCCCCTCATACTGCTCTTAAGTGTGGTGACATGCTCTCACCATAATATAACAGGAACTGAGATGAACTAGGGAACAGGAAAAGCAGATTCATGTTATCTATCTCATGCTTAGTGGCTAAGGATATGGTTATTGTCCCCTTCCCAGCTCCTCCTCTGAATCTATTCGCCATTCACTAGTCAGAATGACTTAAAAAACAGAAATCAGGCCATGTCACTCCTTTCCTTCAAGACTCCCAACAGCTTGATCCCAAAGTGCCTCAAACTCATCACACTTACACTTAAATCCACACTTCCTACACTGATCTACAAAGCCCTTCACAATCTGAGCCTGGTCTCTCCAGGCTAACCTGGGACCACATTCTCTTGTTTGGTATGCTCTAAGGACAATGCCAGTCTTCTCTCTGTTCTTAGGACACACCAAGCTCCTTCCCACCTTATGGTCTTTGCCTCATCTGCTTTATACTTAGATCCCAACAGCCTCTTTCTGAGAGGCCTTCCTTGACCACCTAATGTGAACTAGTCATCCCTTTGCATTCTAGAATACATTATCTTAATTCTCTGCATAGCACTCATCAAATTATATTTCCTTGTTTATTTGCTTAGTCACCTCACCCTGCCTCTAAAAATGTAAGCTCTTTGAGAGAGAATCTTACCATTACTTCATCCCCAGTGCCTAGAAAAATACCTGGTACACACTGAGTACTCAACAAATATTTGTGTCTTAGACAAGAATCTGATGGCACAAGTACTAAATGTACCCTCCCCCAAAACTAAGGATTTGAATTCTGGGCCCCTCAGAATAAACAGGAGGAAAGACACCATTGCCCTTTGCAAATTACAATATAAAAGCCTCTCTGGAGGAACTTCTTGATTATACTGACACTGATTTTTTTTTTAAGTCTGCTATATGGTAATGCAATATTGGATTTATTCTGTTCATTAACAATTAATACTTGAGAACATTTACAACATTCATTGAATATAATCTAAGAGAAGGTCAACTGACATTTTTTACTTCTCTATTAATAAGAGAGATGGTCAAATTAATTTATGGCCAAAATTATAATGGCAAAAACTTATAAATAAATATGTGCTTGGTGTTAGTATGGTTACATACAGTTCAGTTTTTGGTGTAAAGTTCTTTGGCTGCAAGAAAGAACACCTGGTTTACTTCACTAATAGAAATATCTCTTAATGCTGGAATGGCTTCCTCTTGGTATTTCTTCTGCTGTTGATTTTTAGCATAGTTATCTGTAAGAAAAGACCAAAAAGTTCTGTTTACCCAAGCAATTTCTTCTACAGTCTCTGTGTCTGATGGAGACCCACCACATAGTTTACTAGGCCGATGTTTGGATAGTGACAAACATCGTGTTTAACATAATTAAATGATTACTTAAATCTTCTCTTTAGAAGAAATGTCCCTATTAAAATAAAAACATAACTGGTAAAGTATTTTTTTCATCTCTAACTTGGAAAGAAATTAGTATTTTAATCAACCGTACAATGATGATTAAAGTCTCATTTGCACATTTCTCATGGGAACAGAATTATATCCAGGCCTTGAAAATGTATTTAAATAAACACCACAAAACTATTAAATCATTTGGTATAAATATTCATGCAAACTTAACAATTTTCCCTCTTTGCACAAATTATCTATTTGCTGCCAATTCCAGTCAAGAATGCATGGAATGCAGTGTATTAGACAGACATTTAAAAATAATAGAATTGATTTTCAAAATAAATTGTAGAGGCTAATAAAGGTTTTGAAAAGTTGAAAAATCATACCAGGGAACTTAAAAAATACCTTACTTTCTAGAATTTAACCAAGCTCAGGAGTCTGATTTATTTTCATCTTTAGACTTGAAAGAACTTAAAAAAAAATAAAACCAGACGACTGTGTTGTGGCTCTTTTATCCACTTAATTGGAATAAGGAGTACACAATGATCCTGAAGAGGATACACACCCCAAAGTCCTTTTCTGAACAACGTCTGCATGTACTATTTGCTATGTCTTGATCAACAGTGTCTGTTCAGGATAAAAGAAATTTCTCTCAGGCAAAGTTAATGGGAACATATTATAGACACATATAGTATATACTTGTCATTTTATGGGAACATACACCTGCTAACCAGTGTTATAATTCATTATAATTTATTTCCTCCATGAATATAGCTAGTGCATATTCATCAGAACTTAATTCCTCCATGCAAATATTTCCTTTTGTATAAGTTTGTATTTATTTCTCTTAGTAGCTTCTTTTTACCGTCCCAATGTGTGTGTATGTGTGTTTTCTTTTAGGATGGCGTTTCATTCTTGTCACCCAAGCTGGAGTGCAGTGGCGCGATCTTGGCTCACTGCAACCTCTGCCTCCTGGGTTCAAGTGATTCTCCTGCCTCAGCCTCCCAAGTAGCTGGGATTACAGGCATGCACCACCACCGTGTGTTTTACAGCCTGTTCTTTGTTGCTTTTCTGGGTAAAAGTGCTAATACTGTACTCTTTCATTGCCCCAGCACTTTCCTTTTATATAAAGTTACCTGTGATTGTATGAATGGAGTCGAGTGGAGAGGTACTCATCATGTTAATCCCAAACAAGAGCACGTAGCCAATTACTATAGTAATAAGGAGGTAGACAGGTAATGCAACTGCCCAATATCTGCCAAAGAGAATATTAAAGTACATAATAGACACTTTAAAAAAGTTGTAATTCTCAAGAGTCAGTCACAAAGCCAACACGTTTTTTAAATTTAAATTTTATAAAGTAATACGTGTACATAGAGACAAATAGTTCCACAAGGCTTATAATGAAAAACTGCAGTTCTCTATCCCACCATCCCAACCTTGGGGTCTCACTCTCCAAAAAGAAATGCTTTGAGCACTTGAGCTGTCTTCTGGTACTTACCTCCTCATTGTTACAAAACATGCTCATAGTACTATTTCTTCATCTTTTTCCATTACAGACATTTTCTCTAGACTTGCTAATATGGAGATGATGAATTAACCTCCTGTATCCTCTTCTATACTTACATCACAATTTCTCATTATAGCAGCAGGTTTTAGAAATAATTGTAACTATATAAACAAGTTTGCCATGAGGACCTTAGTGCATTATTATTATATATTTTCTTGTACAACATTTTGGGTTTTTTCTGGAATAATTACATCTTTTTGTCCGTTCACTTGGTTTTCCATGTGTCCACCAATACCAGAGCCTCAGATTCTCTGACAGGACTCTATTATGCCTCTCGGTATCACTGTGTACATGGAGTGCTATGGCACAATCACGGCTCACTAGCCTCAACCTCCTGAGCTCACTTCAGCCCTGCAAGTAGCGGGACTATAGGCACACAACACCACGCCTGGCTAATTTTTAATTTTTTTTGGAGAAATGCGGTCTTAAGATGTTGGCTAGGTTTTTTTTTTTTTTTTTTTTTTTTTTTTTTTTTTTTTTAATGATTTATTCTCTATTATTTTCTCTTTCTGGAACTTCTAATAGTTAGATTTTTAACCATTATACTTTCTTCTAGTTTCAATTTTTTTGTTCTAATTTCTAGAGATTACCTTTATTTTCCAATCTTTCAATTAAAATTTTAATTTTGATTATCATGTTTGCAATTTCCAAATACAATAATTTCCTGAACATTCCTTTTCCATAGCATTCTCTTCTTGTTTCACAGTTATAATTGTTTCTTACCTCTTTGAGAATTTTATGTTATTTAAAATTTTTTTTCTGTTTTCTGCATTATCTCTATTTCCTTCAAATTTCCTTTACTTTTCTGCTTTTTCATTTCATGCTAGAGGCTTTATTTTAACGTCTGGTAACTTAGAGTAGTCCATTCATATTTAAAAATGAAGTGCTAACAAGTGAGTTGGAGCACTATGTGTATGTGGGCAGGGATGGTCAACTGGTGAGCCTCACTCTAAGAGACTTGGCCACTTCACTGGGGTCCTCTAAATGTCAGAAATTATAGATCCTTTCTCTTGGGCTGGTCAGCTTCCTCAGGAAATAACTATCTATCTTTTTCTGTAAGGAGTAGGGTCTATAAGCCTGGAAGCCCCAAGAGGGAAAACGGAGGAGGAGGTAAACCTTCTCATTAAGCCATGCAGATTTTCACTTACTTCCCTGTTTTCAGTAACACGCCTCATTCCCACACTCAGACTAAGAAACCCTAACACTAGAAACTCTTACTCAACCTTGCCAGAGAGTAAAACTCCTGTTTTCTGCAGGGGAGGGCAGGGCGGGTCTCCCAGCTTTGAGGGATGAGAGAGGGAGATTTGAAGGCTGAAGCCTTTAAACATGTTTTCAGTCCAACCTAGAATTAAAGAGCTACCTGGTACCCCAATGTCTGAGCTATTCTGGAGTTCTAAGGCACAAATATTCTTGCTGGCTTCCCTACTTCAGCAATGTGAAAATCACAGAAACAAAGGCAGTTACTTCTCACCTATCACAACCCACTTTCCGAAATGTGGTTGATAACTCTTTTCTGCTATCCTATTGTTTCTGTGGTTTATATCTTAAGTCGTTTTTTTTTCCTGTAGGGTCATTTTAACAAGATTTTTGGAGGAAATGGATGGAGATAAACATGCATGTTCTTGCTACCATCTTTAATTAGAGGGGTATCAATAGCGATCTTTAAAAAGCTTTCAATTTCTATATGGCTATTGATGAATTTTAGGAAAATGAATATTTAAGATTTGGATAGGTTTAAGAAAGGATATGATTCCTCAAAATAGCATTAATTATATCCTCATTTAAGAAATATATTAAACTTACTTTTGAGGCCAATAGGTTAAACCTAAAGAGTTTAGCCAAGATTCAGGAATAAAGGCCCACACGAGGTAAAGTACTGTAGAAAAGAAAAGGAAAAAAAAAAAGAAAAAAAAGAGGAAGAGAAGTCAGTAAGACATACATCTAATCTATCAATCTATTAAGATTCAGATAAAACTGAAAGCTCTTTTGAAGTGTCCCTGATTCACTTAGAAATGATTTTTTCCTCCTTTCAGTTCTTCTAGCTCCTTGTTTGTACAATTCTTATAATACTTATAATTACTGTATTAGTCATTTTTTTAACATCTTAACTTTCACACTATATTTTAAGCAATTCAAGGACACAAATCACGGCCTAGCAATTGTTGTAATCCTTATTACCTAGCAATTTCCTTTATGTACAGTAAGTGTTCAATACTTCATCTCCACAAGGTTGAAGTAATTATAGACATTTAGTTGCTCAAAGGGAAATTTACCTATCCTAGTTCTCATCCACCACATGTTGAGCTTCTGCCTTATCTCCCAGAGTACAAAGTTATTTTCCTCAATCCCAAATCTCTGCGGCACTCTTTACTGTTATTCCACCATAACAACAACAATGGCTAAGTTCTGAGCACTCACTGTGGGTTAAGCACAGTTCCAAGCATTCTGTACCCATTATTTAAGATAATCTTCTACAACAATCCTCTGAGGCAAGTACGCAATTTTAACTGATGAGGAAATGGAAGCTTAGAAAGGATTCATCACCTACCCAAGGTAAGCGGCAGAGACAAATTTTAACTACCTACTACATCAGTGATGATGCATTCTTTTCTTCACAAATATGTATTACAGAATTCTGTATGTCAGGAGTGTGAGACACAATATTGAATCCAAAAGAGATGGCTTCTGCCCTCCCTAAACTTAATATCTAGTGGTGAATAGAGAAAATTGGTATTTCCACTACATTGTGATAAGTGTTCATGAATGAGTAATAAAAGATGACGGTGGCTCACGCCTGTAAGCCCAGCACTTTGGGAGGTCGAAGCAGGTGGATCACGAGGTCAGGAGATCGAGACCATCCTGGCTAACATGGTGAAACCCCGTCTCTACTAAAAAAAATACAAAAAATTAGCCAGGCGTGGTGGCAGGTGCCTGTAGTCCCAGTTAGTCGGGAGGCTGAGACAGGAGAATGGTGTGAACCCGCGAGGCGGAGCTTGCAGTGAGCCGAGATCGCGCCACTGCACCTCCAGCCGAGGCTGCAGAGCAAGACTCCGTTTCAAAAAAAAAAAAATACAATAAAATAAATAAATAAATGACATAGAAGCACATTAAAAGGCCCTCCTTCCACTCCGTATCCTCCTTCCCCTTGCTTAATTTCTCCCCATGGTACTTTATCACCTGATACTATATACGTTTTTCTTATTTAATTTGTCCATTGACTATCTCCCCCCAGCGTTAGAATAAAAACTCTATGAAAGCAGGGCATTTTTGGCTGTTTTGGTCCTTCCTAGCCTGTAACAGTGCCTGGCACATGGTAAGCACCAACAAATACTTGAATTACTTTTTGGTTGTGGGTATCATGGAATTTAATTTTTTTTTTTTTTTTTTTTGAGACAGAGTTTCGCTCTTGTTGCCCAGGCTGGAGTGCAATGGTGCGATCACCGCAACCTCCGCCTCCCGGGTTCAAGCGATTCTCCTGCCTCAGCCTCCCGAGTAGCTGGGATTACAGGCATGTGCCACCATGCCCGGCTAATTTTGTATTTTAGTAGAGACGGGGTTTTTCCATGTTGGTCAGGCTGGTCTCAAACTCCCGACCTCAGGTGATATGCCTGCCTCGGCCACCCAAAGTGCTGGGATTACAGGAGTGAGCCACTGCGCTGGCCAGAATTTAAGTCTTAAAGTGATTGCTTTTATTTATTCATATAGCTTCTAATCCTTGATACACTCTTTGAACAAGGATTTACGAAAGTGCTAACAATAACATCAGTAGCTAACACTTATTAAGTCCTTAACCGTTCCTAGGCATTATTTTACGTGCTTTACATAAATTACCCCGGTTAATCCTCACAACAGTCAGAAGAGGCAGCAGAGTGAAGTCAGTCAGTGTATTTGGGTTCAAATTTAGAGGCCTATCATTTAGTAGCTTTGCAATCTTGAGCAAGTTACTGAAACCACAGGATGCTCATCTTTAAAGTAAGCACAATAATAACAGAACCTACCCCATAGAACTGTTTCATGTGTCATAAGCATTTAACAACCATCATTATCACTAACCTTTTACAGATAAGGAACCTGAGGTTCAAAAAATTTGCTGAGGGTCCCAGCTCACATGGCTAATCTGTGGAGGAGTCAGAATTTGAACTCAGCTGTAACTTCTTCACTTCTTTTCAGTTGTAACAGCCTGGCCATTATATTCAACTGCAAGCAGTACTGATGGTGCAGGCTGATGTATTTTAGTTAGGGTTCAGAAGTACTACCACTCCTCCACTTTCCTAGTTTCCAAAGAGTTGCAGAACGTTCGATCAGGGGCACTCAATTTTCTCCCTCTTGTGTGCCTCAAAATTCCCAAATCCTTTTGGGGAGAGACTTGGAGCTTGCTGAGTGGGCATACTAGTGTCTCAGTGAGCGTCAGTCTCCGTATCTGTAAAACGGAATGTTATGGGGATTAAGGGAGATCCTGGATGAAAAGGACACACCTTTCAACCTGACTTCCCTGGGCTACTTCTTTTGTTCCCCAGATCCCCGCAGGGCACACTGGTGCCACACCAAGCTCCTCGGGTCCAAACCCTTTCACACCCTCATTCACGGCCTTTCCACGTCTTCCCTCTCTCCTACTCTTTTCTAATCAGCATCAGTGCCTTTCCACGTCTTCCCTCTCTACTACTCTTTTCTAATCAGCATCAGTGCCGGGGGAAAGGCCTCTGTAAAAGCCTTGACTTTCCAGTCTGGTTTCAATGTCTCTCCACCGTGCTCCCCTGACACTCGTCACACTGAGCACTAACTGTAGATTTACTCATCTGTCTCCTCCACAAGACCACGACCTCCTTAAGGGCAGGGACCAGGCTTTATTCACTTTGCCATTGCGTCTGGTGCTGTATAAATATTTGTAGAGACTAAAACCTCCTAGGCTAGTGCTGGCACACAGAACACTCAACAAACACGAGTTCCCTTCAGATTTTCTTAAAAAGAGACATAGGGAGAAAGAATCAACAGTTCATGTGTGCACAGTCTAACCAATGGATTCTTCCCTTGTCACTGAACGCCAGAAAAAGCCCCTGGCCATCCATCAGGAAAGTACTTACTGAAGCCAAACTGGGAGCTTAAGAAAAGAACAAAGCCATAAATCGCTCTTTCTGGCAACGGCGACGGTGAATTTTCCACCATTTTTCCTGGGGCTTTAGACAATCTGTGGAAAAGGAACACAATCAGTCGTCAGCGAGGTGCTTTCAGGCACCATTGGTCCATTCTCGCCCCATCGCTCCGCCGCGGGCACGGCCCCCGCCCCGCATTATTGCCTCCCGCGCCCCGGTCCGCAACCCGCGCCCCCGCCTCGCGCGCACACACAAGCACCCAGGCTGGCGCGCGCCCCGCAACATAAGGGGTGGCGGGGGATAGGGCAGCGAGAGGGGGCCCGGGGGACAGAGGCGCGCTCCAGCTCTGCGAGCGTGGCCTCCCTGTGGAAGGGGAGGGCAGGGAACAAGGCTCGCGCGGCGCCCACCAGCACGCGGGCCTACTGGGTCGCGGCGCCGAGGCCCCGGGCTCTGCCCACTCGTGGAGATTTACATTTCTCATTCGAGGCAGGGTATGGGGGGGGGGCCCGCGACCTCGGGTCCTTCATACGCCCACCTGGGCCCCTCTCGACACTTGGACACCTCAGCGCTGAGTTCTCTGCGCAAGCGCCGACCAGGCAGCCGCAGTGGGGGAGAAAAGAGGAAAACCTGAGGGAAAGGCCTAGGCGCAACGGCAACCCCCACCTTGGCGCAGGCGCACGACGACCCTTCCTGGGTGGGAGCTGGGGAGCGCGAGGCCGGCGTGATCCCGCGAATCGCGACGGCAAAGGAGGGGGCGGTGGGGTGCGACTGCGCAGGCGCGCTGCCCGCCCACGTGATGCACCTCCGTTTAGCTCAGCCACTCGCTCCCTCCCGCCGTCGGCTGACGTGGAGGGCCGGAGGTGGCGGCGGCTGCGGCGGCGGCTGCTGCTGCCTGCGCCGAGGCTCGCGGGCGGCGGGCCCGGGTGAGTGCACACCCGGCGCGCGGCCGGGCTCCAGGATGTGTCACCTTGTCCCGCTGTAGCCGAGATGCCGGGGGAGCGGGGCATTCCACACCCCCTCCGTGGGTGTGTGGTGAGTGTGGGTGTGTGCGCGTCGCCCCGCGTCCCTCGCTGCGGTGCCTGCTGTGTGTCTGCATGGGTTGGGGCCCCGCGCGATGAGGGGGTGTGGCCGCTATTGCCTACCCTAGTGGGTTTCTCCCCTTGGTCGGGTGCCCTGTTGCGAGCGAAGCCCTGGGATACCGGTGCGAGGGTGGGAGTAGTCCCTTTGTGCGCATTCCCCCGCTGCCCGTGCCTCGGCCGGTGCGTGGCTGACACTGGGTGGAGGGGCCCGCGCTCGCGTGTCGCCTCGTGGCCCCCTTTGTGTCGGTGTCCGCGCTCCCTGGCGGCTGCGGGGGCGCTCTCGGCCTCGCGGGTGGACCCCCCTTTGTGTCACTGCCCATGTCTGTGGGCTGCGCGTCCCCCAGCGCGAGTGGCCGCGCCTCCTGTACTCGCGACCCCCGCCTAGAGCCTTGCTCGCGCAAGTGTGCGTCCTCGCGTGTCTCCGAGTGTCCCCAGAGAGTCTGCGCATGGGTCCTGTCGAGTGCGTGATCTCATGTGTGCGGGTTTAGTTTTGTCGAGTGGGTATCTCTTGTGTGGGGTTTCGTTGGTGCGTGTTCGTGAACGTTCGTGCACACCCCTTGCTGTGTGTGCGTGTGTTCACGACTCTGTTGTCACCTGTTTTCGTGTGAACTGGCAGTCCAGTCCAGGGCCTGTCCCTACGGAACGGACCCAGGAGGGGGGTAACCTCGTCACTCCCCTCGCCCCCGCGCCTCTTTCTGAGCATCCTCCCCCACAGACGCTAAAGGGAAGGGGGGTGGACAGGATGGAGTCTGGCCAGTTGCTCCGCAGTGTTGACGCTGCCAGTGTGGCCTCTTCAGCCAGCCTGTTCAGGGCACAGAATAGAGGGATCAAAGATAAAAAATGGAGCCGAGACAGGTGAATTTGGGCTGGTACCAGTTCGCAGTGTCTTTTCAAGCATAGGCGCCCTGGACGTCAAAACCCCCTCGGTTGCAGAGACCTTTCAAAATGTATGCACACGCCTGCTGGGCGATGCCGTCCTTAGCCGTTCGTGATGATATTTAATGGTTTATAGAATATTTTATGGCATTCACCTAAATCTCTTTCCGTTTTGCCCAACATCCTGGCGAGGGAAACAAGGTAAAAATCTTACAGATTTTACTCCTCCGGAGGGAGCCTTTTCCTTATAACTACGACTCTAGTTAGGACATTTTTTTGTTGCAAGAAATTTGCGAGTTAATCTAAGAAAAATGGGATATATTATAAGGACACCTAGGGTAAGAAACTTCAAACCCGTTAGAGAACCAGCTACTGCTCCGTTTGCTCAACGTTTCATGCTCTGCGCGCAAGGGCTGCGTTTTGGTGTCTTTGTTCTGCCTAATTTTCTTATTGTCTAATTTTCGTTTTTAAAAAATTTTTTTTGGAATATTTCAAATATCAGATACAGAGGGGGGAGCTAACCAATCCGTGATTCAGATTTTACAGACGTGATTATTTAATATTTTGCCAAATTTACTTCAGATTTTTTTTTAAAGAAATAAAATTGCTCTCAGTTCCTTCCCCTCCTTTTCTAGAGATAGCCACTGCGTTGAGATTTGTGTATATCTTTACTTTGCATATTTTATACTTTGATCATGGTGAATCCACACACAATATATTCTATTGTTTTTAAACTTTAGTGGTATTAAAATATACATGCCTTTTGCAACTTGCTTTTTTTTTTTTTGCTCAGCATCATATTTTGAGGTTGATATATGAACAAATTGAATAACTGTGATATCTTTGGTTCATTCATTTTACTTGCTGGTATAGAATTGCATTGTATGAATATACCATATTTATTTATACATTCCCCTGTTGATAGACTTTGAACATGTTTCGGTTTTTGACTCTTAAAAACAGTCCTGCAATAAATACCTTTGTACTTGTATGCTTGTGCACACATTTGGAAGTTTTCTGTAGGAAATACAACTAAGTAGTAGATTTGCTGGATTGTAGGCTATGTGCATCTTCAACTTAACCAAATATCACAGAAGCTCTCGAAGTGGTTGTACCAATTTTCACTGTCACTGGTGTTGAGTGAGAACACCATTTCCTCACAACCCTGCTAACACTTTATATGTTATTAGACTTTACATTTTTGCTGTCTCTTTACTGACCAGCTTCCTTACGACTCTTGGTTGCTGCTAATTTGCTTGTAGCCACCTTGGCCTCTCTTGTAGCCCTGTGTCAGCCTATGGATTTATCTCTTGCAGCTAATTGGCTTAGTCTTTTTCTCCTTTGGTTCTCTTAAGAGTAATTCCAATGAACATTTATTGTATACCTAATGCATGTCAGTTCCTATGGTTGTCGTATAGATAGAATTTTCATGATATGTTAAATATGTACCTCTTTAGTGGCAGGTGAGGTGATTTAATTAAAAGTATTTTTTTCATACGATGAATGTTTAAAAAAATTTTTCTTTCCTCTCCATTTTATTGTAGTATTTGATAAATTCAAAATATATGTAAAACATATGCAAGCTGTATAGCAAAACAATAAAATGAACATCTATGAATTCACCACTCAATCCAATAATCAAAATGACCAATATTGAATGTGCTTACTTCCAGAGGTGACTACTATCCTAAATTGTGTATATTATGCCTTGTTTTTAAAAATAATTTTATCAGATATGTATACATCCCTTAAAAAATGTATTGTATGGTTTCTGTTGTTTTTGAGTGGAAAAAAATCATATTGGGTATAGTTTTCTGGGACTTGCTTATTTCACTTGATGTTATGTTTCCGAGTTACTAATATTGGGTATAGATGTAAGTCATTAATTTTCACTGCTGTGTAATATTCCATGTGTGAATATAACACAGTGTGTGCATTCTTCTGTTGATGGGTATTTTGGTTGTTTCTAGGTTTTGCTGTTATGAAGATGCTTGTACATACTTTTTGGTTGACAGTTGTAAGAATTTCTCTAATTTTCACACTGGGGTATATGAGCCCCAGAGTAGTAATGAAGATTTGCTAAGGAGTGTGTGGGTACAAATAATGTTAATGAATCAGTTTCAAGATCATTACATTCCATAGGTACACTTTCCTAAAATTGGTAATACCTGAGGCTTCCTGCTAGTGCTACTTTCTCACCTTATGTTTCTAACGTTGCACTTTACATAAGAAAGGCAAACCACAGGTTCTTGTGGAATCTTACTATGGCACTGCCCTAAGTAGGAAAACTACCTTGGGGAAAACGACGGGATAATTTTTTTTTTTTTTTGAGTGGAGTTTTGCTCTTTTTGCCCAGGCTAGAGTTTAATGGCACAATCTCAGCTCACTGCAACCTCTGCCACCCAAGTTCAAGTGATTATCTTGCCTCAGCCTCCCGAGTAGCTGGGATTACAGGCGCACACCACCACACCCAGCTAATTTTGTATTTTTAGTAGAGACGGGATTTCACCGTGTTGGCTAGGCAGGTGTTGAATTCCTGACCTCAGGTGATCTACCCAACTTGGCCTCCCAAAGTGCTGGGATTACAGGCTTAAGCCACCATGCCCGGCCTACAAAATGATACTTTAAAATATCACTATAGTGTTAGGGAAAGCCTCTTAATCCTGGCACTTCCCCATCCATTTCCTTAAGAGATACATTTCCAATAAAGTTTCATTTTTTATGTTATCAGGGTATATTTTTTGGCCAACTATATGCTGGTAATAATTATACATTTAAAAGAATGAGATATCAGTTTTACTTTAAAATGTTACTGTGATATTCTAGAAATTCAAATTCACCCTTTGCAATTATTTAATCTTATGGTGATATTTTTTAAATGTCATCTTAATGGGTAAAGGGTATGTAATTTTTAAAAGCACTTTTAGTGGTTGGTGAGCAAAAAAAAAAGGGGGGAGGGGTTGGAATACCACCATGTTAATTTGTTCAGCAGCAAAAGCAAAAGAAAAGAGAAAGAAATACTGCCATACCACTATAGTAAGCTGTTTGCTAGAAATGGGATTGCTAGATCAAGGGGTATGAATGATCAGCTTTACAAAATAATGTCAGATTGCTTTCTGAAGGGGTGGTATCAGTTTGTACTTTGGTCAGCAGTTTTGTCTGTTTATATACTTTGATCAACAGTGTGTAAGAGTTACAGTTGATCTACAACCTCTCCAACACTTGTTATTGTCAGACTTAATATTTGCCAATAGAATGGGTATGAAATGATGCATTGTGGTTTTAATTTGCATTTTTTTGTTATTAATGAGATTGAGCATCTTTTGTATGTTTATGAACTGTCTTTGTTTCCTTTTTATGAAATATCTAGTCATATATTTTATCCTTTGTTCTGATGAGTTGTCTTTTAAAACGGATAAACTGGTAACATTGATTATGTGCATTGTAAATATGTTCTGGTTTGTGGCCTGTCCTTCTACTCTTTATGGTATATTTTGGTGAACAGAAGTTCTTAATCTTATCATAATCTAATTGGAACCTTTCTTGCCCTGGGCTTATAAAGACATTCCTCCATTTCTTTTTAGAGGTTTTAAAATGATGTCTTTCGCAATTAAGTTCGTAATTCATCTGGAATTGATTTTTGTGTATGTTGTGAGATAGTGATCCACATTCATTTTTCCTGTGTGGTTCTAATTATCCCTGTCCCATGTATTGAATTGGCCCTCTGTTCACCAGTGATCTGCTGTGCCATCCTTTTACATGTTTAGTTACTACCTGCATGGGTCTGTTTTTGGCTTGCCTTTCTTGTGTCACTTGTCACCTTGTCTCTCTGTGTGTTCATACCACACTGTCTTGATCATTAATACTATAGTTTTACTTGCAATCTTGGTATCTGGGAAGGACTTGAATCTCACCTGTTTTTGGTCATTTGTTCTTAATAATTAACTTGTTACATGATATGAATAACCCTTTGGGTATTAATTGGAATTAATTGAATCAGTTTGGGGGAGAATCAAAGTCTTTAAGATTTTGATCCTTTTGTCTAAGAATATGGTATGTATCTCTATTTATGTAAGGTTTTAGTGTAGTTTTATGATTTTCTCCATAGAGATTTTCTACTTTTATATGTTGATTCTGATGTTATTGTTTTGTTGCTATTATAAATGGTGGTATTCTTAAAGATTCTATTTTAACTTATTTATTGTTAGTAAATATTTTAACTTATTTATTGTTAAATAGAAATTTAATGAATTTTTAAAAATATTGACCCTTTAGTCATCCACTTGATAAACTTACTAATTTTTTTTCTGAGAATTCCTTTGGTTTTCCTTGTGTGGATAATTATATCACTTGCCAAATAGTGACAGGTTTGGTTCTTTAATTCATATTTATTTTTGCTTTAATTTATTCTTTTTTTTTGGTCTTAAATGTGCTGGCATACTTTATACTTATGTTCTATGGAAGTGATTAGGGTTGTTCATTAGAAGCGATTATAGTGGGCATAGAGGTCTTGTTCTCATTTTTAAAGAGAATATTTATCCGCTGAGAATAACATTTGCTGTGAATTTTTGTAGATACCTTTGATTAAGTTAGGGAAGTCTTTGCAGTTGTCACTTGCTTTTCTGCACTTGCTGAGAATATCTTGTGTCTTTTCTCCTTTAATCTGTTAAATGTAATGAATTCCATTTTATAGATTTAAAACTTCATTTTCTTTTATATTCTTTCTTGACATAAACCCAAATTGGTCTTTATAGATTGTATTTTTATGAACTACTACTTTGAGTTTGCTCATATTTTATTTAGATTTTTGTGTCTGTTTGTGACTAGAATCACCTCTATTTTTCTTTATTGTCTGTCTTATCTGACTTTGGTATTAAAGTTACACTAACTTTATGCCATGAGTTAGAGAGTAGTTCCTCTTTTTCTGTTCCCTGGGAGAGATTGGATTGGAGTGATTTGTTTCTTAAAAGCTTGGTGGAACTTAACTGTAAGGTCATTTGGATCTAATGTTTTCTTCATAGAGTTTTAGTAGTAATTAGTTGAATAGTCATAGGACTGTTCAGGTATTCTATTTCTTTTAGTCAGTTTTGGTAAGTTTTAGAAGTTTGTCCTTTTATCATAAGTTTTAAGTTCTTCACATGAAGTTTATGGTTTTTTTTTTTTTTTTTTTTTTTTGAGGTGGAGTCTGTCTGTTGCCCAGGCTGGAGTAGTGCAATGGTGCCATCTCATTGCAACCTTCGCCTCCCGGGTTCAAGAGATTCTCCTGCCTCAGCCTCCCGAGTAGCTGGGATTACAGGAGTGCGCCACCATGCCTGGCTGATTTTTTTCTATTTTTAGTGGAGACGGAGTTTCACCATGTTGGCCAGGCTGCTCACAAACTCCTGACCTCAAGTGGTCTGCCCACCTCAGCCTCCCAAAGTGCTAGGATTATAGGCGTGAGCCACTGCTCACGGTATGGCATTAACTCTGTTTTTAATCTCTGTTTTATTTGTGTATGTGTTCCCCTTTTCTCATTTTGAATGTTATTTATGTCTGACTTCTCTTTCTTGATCAGTCTTACTAAAAGTTTGTCCATTTTTTTTTTTTTTTTTTTTGAGGCGGAGTCTCGCTCTGGCGCCCAGACTGGAGTGCAGTGGCCAGATCTCAGCTCACTGCAAGCTCCGCCTCCCGGGTTTACCCCATTCTCCTGCCTCAGCCTCCCAAGTAGCTGGGACTACCGGCGCCCGCCACCTCGCCCGGCTAGTTTTGTATTTTAGTAGAGACGGGGTTTCACCGTGTTAGCCAGGATGGTCTCGATCTCCTGACCTCGTGATCCGCCCGTCTCGGCCTCCCAAAGTGCTGGGATTACAGGCTTGAGCCACCGCGCCCGGCCAAAGTTTGTCCATTTTTAAAATCTTGGCAAAGGATTAACTTTTGGCCTAATTTGTTCTATTATTTGTTTTTTATTTCATTGATCTTTTTTCTCTTTTATTATTTCATTTTACTTTCAGTTTGTTATTTAACTATTTTTCTCGCTTAAATTACACACTTAGCATTAATTTTCAACATTCTTATTTCCTAGTATAAACATGCAAGGCTATAAACTTCCTCAAAGTTCATTTTCACTTTATCTAACATAGTTTAATTTATAGTGTTTTCATTAACTTTCAAATCAAGTATTTTTAAAATTTCTATTTTGATTTTTTCATTGACTTATGAGTTACTCAGACATTTTAAAATTTTCAAATGTGTCTGTATTAAGTTGTTTTCCTTTAATTATTGATTTCTTAATTGTGTTGCCAGAGAATGTTTTATCTTTTAATATCTTTTTTTTTTTGCCCTTGCTTTATGGCCTTGTACATAGTGAATTATTAGAACTGTTCTGTGTATACTTGTGAAGAGTATATATTCTGTAATTGTTAAGTGTCTATTAGGTAAAACTTGTTGTTTGTGTTGTTCTGGTAGTCTTTATCCTTATTAATTTTGGTTTATCGTATCTTAACTGAGGGAAATGTGTTGCAATATCCTACCATTACTAGTTTCTAACAGATTTCCTGTAGTTCTAACAATTTTTGTTCTTCTGTATTTTGAGACTTTTATTAGCTACGTGCAAGCTTAACATTATTTTCCTAGTGGCTCGAACCTTCACTATATTGTGATCTTCTCTAAGTTTGCTTCTTTGTCTTCGAGGCTTTTTGTCTGATCCCATCTTTCTTTTGGTGCTGATTTACCTGGAATGTTCTTTTCTTTCATTTTACTTTGATTTTTTTAAGTGTCCTTACATTTTAAGTGTCTCTTATAAGAGACATAGTACTGGATTTTTCTTTTAATCTCACCAGACAACCTCTGTCTTTTAATTGGTAAGTTCCAAGTGTCTTGGTTGGTGGTTGACTCAGTTTTAGATATTAAAAAAAATCTAAAAGTATTTTTATTTTACGTTTGTTCTTGACAGATCATTTAATGGATGTACAGTTGTAGGTTAGTGTTTCTTTTCTGTCAGTAGGATAGGAATACTAGTCTAATGTTGCTTATACAAAGTGTGCCGCCAGTTTTATTTATGCTTTTTCCTTTTTCTTTTTTTTTGGAGATGGAGTCTTTCTCTGTTGCCAGGCTGGAGTGCAGTGGCGCGATCTCGGCTCACTGCAACCTCCGCCTCCCAGGTTCAAGTGATTGTCCTGCCTCAGACTCCTGAGTAAGTGGGACTACCGGCGCCTGCCACTACGCCTGGCCAATTTTTGTATTTTTAGTAGAGATGGAGTTTCACCATGTTGGCCAGGATGGTCTTGATCTCTTGACCTCATGATCTGCCCGCCTCAGCCTCCTGAAGTGCTGGGATTACAGGCGTGAGCCACTGTGCCCAGCCTATTTATGCATTTTTGAAGAAAATATCCTTTTTTTTTTTTAGTTACGTTGGATTTTCTGTCTTTGGTGTTACATCATTTCACTTCTAAGTCTACATAGAGATTATATTTATCCTATTTTGGATGCATGTGTTTCATGATTCTGCATTTTGTGTTGCATGAGATCTAGAAGTTTCTGAGCCCTGTATTCTTTAAATATTATGTCTCATTAATCTCTTCTCTCCTGCTGGAACTTTAACTGGATATATATACACACTAAACTGTTTCCAGATCACTTACTCTTTATCTTTCATATTTTTTATCTCTTTGTTTCTCTTTACCAGAATTTACAGTGCTGGGTAATTTCATAAGGCATATATTTTAGTTCACCAATTTTCTCTTCAACTGTGCCTCTGTTAGGATATCCTCTGTTAGGAACTTTTTGGGATGGGTTAGAACCCATCCCATCTTTTTTTTTTCTTTTAATGATTACATTTTTAATTTCTAAAAGTTCTGCTTGGTTCTTTTTTGATATGCTCAGTCATTCTTCACGTTCTCATGTTATATGCTGATTTTTGTGACCCTATAGC
This sequence comes from Rhinopithecus bieti, assembly GCF_001698545.2. Taxonomy (NCBI): domain Eukaryota; kingdom Metazoa; phylum Chordata; class Mammalia; order Primates; family Cercopithecidae; genus Rhinopithecus; species Rhinopithecus bieti. The sequence continues at coordinate 789,181 of NW_016811676.1, forward strand.
TATTCTGTAGACTATATCAGACATTCCCAATGTCTGATATCCTTGGGGAGGGGGATGTCTAAACTTAAGTGCTTTTTTTTTTTTTTTCTGTTGTCTCTCCCTCAATGTAGCTGTCACCTCATGTGTTTGGTGATCATTGATTACGAACTTCTGTTTGATCTTTGTGGGAATCTTGAGAGTCTAATTTGGGGATGCTTTCTTTCTGAAAGCATTTCTGTCAGCTTTGTCTGGGAGCTAGGAAGTTTAGGTGGCATCACTTTTAAGTTCCTACGTTTTGCTTCTAGCCCAGGGCTCAGTGTCCTGATCCTACTACTGCTCTTGGTACCACCACTTGTAGCACTAAACTGTAGCCAAGTTTAATTTCTAGCTCAAGGTTTGTTGCTTTTGCATGGAGAGGGTGGCTTCAGATGTTCCCCTGTTTCTATGGTCTCAGCAAAATCATCCAAAAAGTGTTGTTTTTTTTTTTAAATCTAGGATCTACCTTTTCCTCCCAATAGTACGTTCCCCAGAGTGTCTAGTTCACCATAACTGATGGGGTCAGAAGCTCTTTATTTTAGTATTTAATTTTAGTAGTATATTTTTGTTTGTATTAGAAAAAATTTTATGGTACCAAACAAGCTTTCTTGGTGATATCAGCATTTCTATTGAAACTAGTTTACATCTAAGTTAAGATTTGAGTTATCCTAAAGAAAACCATTAAGTAAATAGCAGTACAGATGACAAGTGGATTGCACAGTATATCCTCTAGATCTATAGTGACCCTGCAGAGATAAACCTGTGATAGTCAAACAGTGTGAAAACTGCTGTCAGAGACATGGATAGGGTGCTCTTGTTTAGAGAGAAGAGGTGCAAAAATCAACTTGATGGTAGTGGGAAGATCAGGAAATGCTTCCTGGAATTGGGTATTAAGAACTGATAGCATTAGGTGGTTACAGAATAAGTTTTGTTTGGGAAGGACTGGGGTATGACTGGCTTCTAGGTTGTGTGTCGTAGAGTGACTGGGGATAAAAGCAGGAGCAAGATCACAAAAGGCCTTCTATGCTTATATTAGGGAAGTTAGACTTTATTTTCAAGCTGAAGGGAAGCTGTTGCATGGTTTTAAGCAGTATAGTGACATGATCAGAGTTTTAGAGGGTGCCAAGATTGAAGGCAAGCCTGACCAGTTAGGAGACTGCTTGTTAAATTAGTTCAGAGGAGAAACAGTGAAGGCAGTGGCACTGGGCATGAAGAAGTATATGTGTGCTAATTTCAGATTTCTTAGGGAAGCAGAAATGACAACAGTTTGCGATCAGTTGGACAGAAATGTTGAAGGAGACTGAGGAGACTAGGTTGACTCCCAGGGTTTAGGTTTGGGTAGTAAAATGGCATGTAGAACAATTAACTGATAAACAGCATACAGAAAGAGGAAAGAACTTGGTTTCATATGTTTGTTTTGAGGAAAAGATGTTTGTTTTGAACTTACTGATTCAGAGGGGCTTGTGGGACATCTTGGTTAAGATCTTGTTGTAGTTCTAGTAGGGTCTAGAAGTCAAGAGATACAACCTCGCCTGGAAGGATTTGGGAGTCTTCAGCATTTGGAAGTTTGGAAGCCATTGTTTACTGTAGTGCGTATGAGATAATTTAAACTGGTACATAGATAAACACTTGAAAAAATTTTAATAGATAGGAATTTAATGTGTATGAGAAACATAACTTGCACATCTAACCTTTGATAATCATGGACATCATCACTTAGGCCAAGCAAGCTCAATAAAAGGGAAATATTAACTAAAAATATATGTGATACATGGAAATGGCAAAAATCATGGTGAAGCTATGCAAATGATGCAAGTTCAGAAAGTGCTCTGTTAAGTCATGGGTGTGGTGGATAAATTCACCCAAGGAGAGAGTAAGAGTGAGAAGAAAAGAGAGTTGACATTGGGTGGCGGGGAATGGAGAAGAAGAGCCCATGAAGGAAACTGAGGAAGAGCAGCCAGACGAATAGGAGGAAAACCAGGAGAAGATGGTCTTTGGAGTCCAAATGAAGAGTTCTGAGGAGGAAGTGGTCCACAGTGTCAAGTAAGTTGTAAGCTGAAAAGTGCTCTTTGGATTTAGCAATTAAGGTAGACTATTTAGCTGGAAGCATCCAAACCGTGGATTTTAAAAATACTCATCTAACGTTAATGTTAATGATAGCTGGTATTTAGAGCATTTCCCATATACCTGGTACTCTTCTAAGCACTTGACATGTATTAACTGATTGATCAGGTAGGTAATATCATTATCCCCATTTGATATGCGAGGAAACACAGAAGAAGCACAGAGAGGTTAAGTAACTTGCCCAAGATCACACACCCAAGGAAATGAGAGCCAGGATTCAAGCCGAGAGTCTTGGCTACAGAGTCCATGTTCTTAACCACTTTGTCACATTGCCTCTCTAGTTAAAATACAAGGCTGGGTGCGGTGGCTCACGCCTGTAATCCCAGCACTTTGGGAGGCCGAGGCGGGTGGATCACAAGGTCAGCAGTTCAAGACCAGCCTGGCCAATATGGTGAAATCCCGTCTCTACTAAAAATACAAAAATTAGCCGGGCGTGGTGGTGGGCGCCTGTAATCCCAGCTACTTGGGAGACTGAGGCAGGAAAATCGCTTGAACCTGGAAAGTGGAGATTGCAGTGAGCCGAGATCGTGCCAGTGCACTCCAGCCTGGGTGACAGAGTGAGACTCTGTCTCAAACAAACAAACAAACAAACAAAAAATAGAAAATAAAATTTACCCCAGTGTCGTAATTACAATACAATTGGTGCTGTGTGTGTTATCAGTGAGATTTGCCAGACTTGAATGATCAGTATCAGTCTGCCAGGTATGAGCACATTAATTGTATTGTAATTGACGCCATGATATGTGGGCTGTGACAGTTCTTGGCTCTTTCTGTATTTTATGCCAAAACAATTTGTAAGACGAGTGAGTTTAGCATATACGTCATATCATGTGCTATAGTTTGGGTGCTCCATTATCTTATGTTTTCTGGTCATGGTTCACTCTTAGAGTTAAATTTTTTTTAAACTCTAGAAATATTCATGCCAAATAGGTCAGGTTCTAGACATTATAGATAAGTAGTCTTTTGTGAAAGGTCATTAGTGATCTTCATGAAAGCAGTTTCCCTTGAACGGTCGAAGTGGAAACCAATTCGTAGGAGGCCGAAAGTGAATGAGAAGGAGGATTCAGATGGGTGAAAAACGAAGAGTTCTTGATGAAGTTGAAGAATGGCTGTGGTAGGAAATCAGGAAGACATGAGCCATAATGACTCTTGGCTATGATCAGAGAGGAGTTAATAAAAAGTTTTACAACTGGTTTTGACCCAGGTAGTGTTCTGAGGTGTCACCCTGGGGTGGGAGAACCTAGTGAGGTAGGCAGTGAAGTTCATGTTAGTTGAGGAGGCTGTTAAACTACAAGGCTAGAGTATTGTGTGCATGGACCTCGATGTGGCTGGGATGATGACAGAATTTGGAGGAAAGAGAAAAACACTGTGAACTAGTTGCCAGTGATCTTGAAACGTGACAGTAACCAAGAGATAAATAGGTGACAATGACAGGAAAAGTAGATGTAGTAAAAGAGAGTGTTTGAGAACAGAAGCTATGGCAACTAAAGACTGGATTTGAATCCTTCCTAGCTTGGTGACATGAGCAAATTACTTGATTTAAGTGAGCATTTTCCCATCTTTACAGTGGAGATGATGATAATTGTGCCTGCTAAGAAGAACTGCTTGAGGATTAGTGAAATAATGCATGTAAAACATTTGGTACAGTATGTGACACATAGTACAAATAATTTGCTAGGAAGATTGTTATTATTCTTCACTTGTGAGATTGTGAAGTTTTCATACAGCAATTTGGACATCATGAGATGGATTGATTAAATAAATAGATTTGTATTTCAAGGACTGGTGGTGGTCTTGCTTTGGAAAGAAGAAACTTGGTTTATCCTAACAATAGTAGGATAATAATGGTGAAGTGAGAGGTACAAGGAATAGTGTTAATGATGTGCTGGTGATGACAGGAAAAGAAAGCCATTATATGGGCAAGAGCTAGAAGTAATAAAATGGTGCATTTTTCAGTGATGTTTAGCCTATGTAGCTATTCTCTGATAATTATAAAAATCCTTATTATTAAAGTTTCTTCAGGAAAAAAAAACCCTTAGTCTGAAACTTTAGCACTAACCCCTTGGTCCCCATTGAAATAAGTATTTTAAAACATGGCTTTTGATAATGTGAGGGTTTTTTCCTTTTTGCAATTTAGCAGTGCTGATTGTGTATTGCAGTAGTTGTGAGAGTGTTAGAAGCAGCAGTCCATAGGAGGATGGAAGGTCTGGATGCTGCCTTGAGGAGTTAGGAGATTGGCAGACTTCCCCTGCACCACTCTAGCCCTACTCCTTTGCCCAAGATAGAAACACACTGAGAGATGAGTAGGAAAATATGAGCAGTTGATAGGAAAGTTCTCAGTGGAGTCAGGATTTAGGTCAGGCCAGGAGGTTGAGAATATAACAGTTTGTGTATGATGAAATGGCGCATTTCACAGAATGCAGTAAAAGCAGGTAGGGTACAAGTGCAGCAACGGGAAGATGTCTTTTCTTCATTCAGCAAACACTTTGAGAGCTTACCATGTGCTAGGCACATACAAAGATAAATAAGATGCCCTTAGTGATCCTCCATTTAAAGGAGACATGTAAACAGATTAACTTAGAGTAGAGATGGTGAATATGTGAACCTAAGGAAAGGAAGAAATAGATTAAATTATTTGGAGAGAGTCAGGGGAAAAGTCAGCAGAATGGGGACAAGAGTCTTTCGGAGCTCAGTGTTCTGATAGAAGTTATTTCCTTGGGACATAGGTTCCAAGTATTTTTCTAATATACCATAGAAGCCAGGAAAACTTTCTTCTATCATCTCAAATGATTTAATTACTGACTTGAGTTTGTGTTGTCTCCTTAGACTTGTGCATCATGGACAATTTTGCTGAGGGAGATTTCACTGTGACAGATTATGCCTTGTTAGAAGATTGCCCTTACGTGGACGATTGTGTCTTTGCTGCTGAATTTATGAGCAATGATTTTGTTCGTGTGACTCAGCTTTACTGTGATGCGGTGGTAAGTAGGTTTGCTAATTTTTCATTTTTGACATTGTGTACTGAAGATTTTCTGGTTTAGGGCTCTCTGAGTAAAGATGCTTTTGTGTTACGTGCATTTTGACAGGGAGGTACACATGCTGTTGAAAAGTTGATTTGAGTTGCCTGAACCCAAGAGGCAGAGTTTGCAGTGAGCTGAAATCATATCATTGTACTCCAGCCTGGGTGACGGAGTGAGACTCTTGTCTCTTAAAAAAAAAAAAAAAAAGAAAAGTTGATTTGAGAAGGAAAAGTAAGCACTGGCTCAAAAATAAGATTGTGGAATGCCAGAAGACAAGTGGTGGCAAAAGGTGGTTTTCTGACAGGGAATTAGAAAAGCTCTTGGGGAGAGCCATAGAAGCAAACTCAGGAAATACTGTAAAAAGGGTCTCAAATTAAGACTCATTGGCTGAAGATGTGTTTGAAGCATATAAATAAATGTCCACTGAAAGTTCTTTGGTTAGTTCTGGTAATCCTTAGATCAAAAATCAAGAACTGTACTTTTCCATTTTATTAGACACAAATCAAAATAATTTTCTTCTTTTTAGGGTATGCAATATAAAGATTATATCCAAAGTGAGAGGAATTTAGGTGAGTACACTGGTATTTTTAATGTTAATATATGGAAATACTATAAAGGGAGGTCCATCCATGCTGTCATAACAATACAACAGATTTATATGCCTTTTAAAATGTATTCTTACTAGTTTTCATCTAGAAATCAGAACTTTTCTTTGTTAAAATAGAGTTTTAGCCAGCACTTAAATATTCTTAACATTTAGCAGGCTAAAATACTTCATTCATTTCTTCCCTCTCCATATCCATTTTGCCTTTTACTATTAACAGTGTTGATTTATTAAAAAATGAGGCACAAACATTAATTTTAAACTTTTTTTTAAATTAAGAATTTGACATCTGCAGTATATGGTGTAGTAAACCAATTTCTGTCCTGCAAGATTATTGTGATGCCATTAAAATACACATCTTCTGGCCACTTCTGTTTCAACATCAAAACAGTTCTGTAATATCACGATTGCATCCCTGTGTGGACGCCAAGTAAGTTACTATATGTTACTCATTTTGTATGGACAGTGATAAGCATGTTACCCAATACCAAGGAATGCAAGTTCACTGGAAGGCTTATGTCTTATTCTTGTGTGCTGCTCAACTTTTGTCTAATAGGGTGGAAAAAACAAAGCTTGAGATTTGGATATGAATGAATAATTGTAACATAATCAGTGAAATTCTGAATAGAATCGTACTAGATGGTAGACTAGAAGCTGAGTCGGGAAGAATTAACATGTTTGTTTATAAATATCAGTGTTATAGTACAAAAGAGAGGAAAAAGATACAGTATTTTGTTCACTGAATAAATAGCTTAGTTATTGTTACCTAGAGTGAAGAAAAAGAGAACTTATTTTTTTAATGGTTTGAGATACATAGCTAAGCATAAAGTTCAATGAATTTGTATATATGATAATCTAATCTTTTAAAAAATAAATTTGTCTTTAAGCAATTCACGTGCTTCTGAGATAAGTTTGAAGAAATTACAACATCTTGAGTTGATGGAAGATATTGTGGATTTGGCAAAGAAAGTTGCTGTAAGTGGTAGAATGGAGGTTCCCCCTAAGCCCTTGGTTTAAATAATATAAACATTTATATAGTGTTAGGCTCATATGACTAATTTATAGCAATTAACAGGTAATGGTTTTAGTTTTGGTTAACCTGAGATGAATCTGCTATCCATCAGTGCGTGCTCAGTATTTGAGAGATCAGGGAGATGACTGCTGTCATGGTTCTATGCTGGGGACCAGGACTGCATCTTGTCATTAAAGGATAGAAATTGGAACTTGTCGCAGAAAGTGGGGCATGGGTTCATAGAAACCTTTGCCACAGGTTCTGAAAGTGATGTGCTCTATCTGTTGATATAAAAACACATCACCATCAACAAGTATTTTGTCTTTGGGTAGGTAGACTTTATCAGGGCAGATTTGAGGAGGTGTCCTTCCTTACACTATTGAGATAAGTTGAGAGTTTTTGTGGTTTTAAAATTTTTTTTGAAAGCTGTTGGATAAGCTTTTTAAATTTCAGTTGGTTGTGGAGTCAAGTGTTGTTCTTGGTACTATTAAATTTAGAAAGGCCATTCTGATGTTTATATTCTGCAGTAGTTATTTGCAGTAACATACAAATGTTAGCCATCACACCTGGCCTAGTGTGAGCTGCCACGCCTGGCCTAGTGCAATGAACTTTGAAAATTCATGTTGGCTGGTCATGGTGGCTCATGTCTGTAATCCCAGCACTTTGGGAGGCTGAGGCAGGTGGATCATTTGAGGTCAGGAGTTTGAGACCAGCCTGGCCAACATGTTGAAACCTTGCCTCTACTAAAAATACAGAAATAGTGGCACGTGCCTGTAATCCCAGCTACTTGGGAGACTGAGGCAGGAGAATCTCTTGATCCTGGGAGGCGGAGGTTGTGGTGAGCTAAGATTGTGCCACTGCACTCCAGCCTGGGTGATAGAGTGAGACCCTGTCTGAAAAAAAAAAAAAAACTCACATGTCTAAAGATTACACTAAGTTATTTTACTACTAGAACCCAATGGGAGACTATTTTGGAATTTCTTGTCTTAGGGTCTTAAGGGGTAACTTGGTCATGTAAATGCTTGTTGGAAGTGTACTATTGTGTACGTATAGTAGTGTTCCTAAAATGTAGGCCATTTTTCCATTAGAAAATTCAAGTAGAATTGACTGAATAAGGAAAAAATATGTCCCTTTTTTATTTTTCAGAATGATTCATTCCTCATTGGAGGCTTATTGAGAATTGGTTGTAAAATAGAAAATGTAAGTGTTAAACACAGAACCTGACACAGCCACTGTGGATGAGTGGCAGTTACCTCACTGCTCATTTCCCCTTGTATTGAGTCCATACGCTCAATGTTCTATATGTGGGGTTTGGTAGTATTGACTTCTATATTTTCTTTAAGCAGACTCCTCATTTTGGGGGTTTGGATCTTTTTTTTAACCCATGTGCATAATGTAATTTTGAGCTTATTTTACAAGTTGATTCTTTTTCTCTTTTAGATTATTTACCTGGCTTATGTTTCCCCAAATGAAATTATTAGGCCTCTGGTATGAGTATTTTTTGATATGTAATTACTAGGTAATCTCCAGATTCAATGTTAAACCAATTTTGAATTATACTGATGCCATAAACATCTATGTTTACCTTAAGCCCATTGTTAACTTTAATTTTTGAAGTTACTTTAGACACTAGAAGTACAAATAACGTTTCTGTGAATTCTTGATCCTTCATGGAGATCACTGTACTGAGTGCCCATTTGCCCAGACACATCTTCCCCTTGTTCTTTATCTCCTTATTCTTCTATTTGTCACAGACCACGTAAAATATGTAGTTCCTCTGGAGAACTTTAATCTATAAATTTAACCTTGGGGTAAGGATGGAGGTCTTTGTGTAGATGAGATCTGAGAACCCTCATCCACCTTGTTATATTGCACTCGCCTGCTACCCCAGGCAGTCTGGCCAGGTTGTAGACCTCAAATTCCAGGTCTGTAATAATTGCAGAAGCATCTTGAGCTCTGAGAGTGGTCTGAGGTCTCCTGAAGAGGTAACATATGTGAGTCCATGGTGTCTGTTAATTTACATGTCAGTCTACTCTAGGTTACGTGCTGGAGTAGCAAAAAATAATTGGTTGTACCAGTTTTGTATTAAAGATCTGACATACTTGCATAAGATGAATTTATAATGCCACATGCAAATTTAGAATTAATAACCAAGTCCCCATTCTTCATTTCTCTTTTGAAACAGAAAATCTTGGCAATGGAAGAAGCTCTGAATTGGATAAAATATGCAGGCGATGTAACAATTCTAACTAAATTAGGATCAATTGACAATTGTTGGCCTATGTTAAGTATTTTCTTTACTGAATGTAAGTATAAATGCTTTAAATTGTTACTTGACTCGGTTTTTAAAGTTATTTGGGAAAATGAGATGTGTAGTTATGTGATTTCTGATTTATCTTAGAAGTTTAAACTGATAAGAATAGATACTACACTTGATCTTAGCCAGAAGGCCGAGAAGCGATGTCTTCTTAGAATTTTAAAAAATGTTTTTTATGTATGCCTGAAAAGAGAATTTCAAACCAGTAGTTAATTTTATTCTGTATTTTTTGTCTTAATGATTTTTGTGACATTGTACTTTAAAAATTTTTGCTGAATGGATATCGTAAGTTATTATATGTAATACTCAAAGAGACCACAACTGGGCCAGGCATGGTGGCTCATGCCTGTAATCCCAGCACTTTGGGAGGCTGAGGTGGGCAGATCACGAGGTCAGGAGATCGAGACCATCTTGGCTAACACGGTGAAATCCCGTCTCTACTAAAAATACAAAAGAATTAGCCGGGCATGGTGGCGGGCACCTGTAGTCCCAGCTACTC